>NC_056438.1:80130236-80132736 GCF_018296145.1 Oncorhynchus tshawytscha | reverse complement strand
CTAGGCTACCTGCTGGCCCAACACTCTAACCACTAGACTACCCGCTGGTTACTGACCCAACACTCTAACCACTAGGCTACCTGCTGGTTACTAGTCCAACACTCTAACCACTAGGCTACCTGCTGGTTACTAGTCCAACACTCTAACCACTAGGCTACCTGCTGGCCCAACACTCTAACCACTAGGCTACCTGCTGGTTACTGGCCCAACACTCTAACCACTAGGCTACCTGCTGGTTACTGACCCAACACTCTAACCACTAGACTACCTGCTGGTTACTAGTCCAACACTCTAACCACTAGACTACCCGCTGGTTACTGACCCAACACTCTAACCACTAGGCTACCTGCTGGTTACTGGCCCAATGCTCTAACCACTAGACTACCTGCTGGTTATTGACCCAACGCTCTAACCACTAGGCTACCTGCTGGTTACTGACCCAACACTCTAACCACTAGGCTACCTGCTGGTTACTGGTCCAACACTCTAACCACTAGACTACCTGCTGATTACTGACCCAACACTCTAACCACTAGGCTACCTGCTGGTTACTAGTCCAACACTCTAACCACTAGGCTACCTGCCTCCCGTAAGGAGAGATGAGACTAGCCAGAGATAAAATAGTGCTGCAGGATAGCTGAGCCGACTCAAGATTGTAAAATCTACACTTTATAAAAAGTCTCATGTTAGTGAGCATTTCTCCTATGCCAAGATAATCCATCCACCTGTCAGAGCTGCGACCTCGAGCCGGTCACGTCAGTCAGAGCTGCGACCTCGAGCCGGTCACGTCAGTCAGAGCTGCGACCTCGAGCCGGTCACGTCAGTCAGAGCTGCGACCTCACGGTCACGTCAGTCAGAGCTGCGACCTCGAGCCGGTCACGTCAGTCAGAGCTGCACCTCCGGTCACGTCAGTCAGAGCTGCGACCTCGAGCCGGTCACGTCAGTCAGAGCTGCGACCTCGAGCCGGTCACGTCAGTCAGAGCTGCGACCTCGAGCCGGTCACGTCAGTCAGAGCTGCGACCTCGAGCCGGTCACGTCAGTCAGAGCTGCGACCTCGAGCCGGTCACGTCAGTCAGAGCTGCGACCTCGAGCCGGTCACGTCAGTCAGAGCTGCGACCTCGAGCGGTCACGTCAGTCAGAGCTGTGACCGAGCCGGTCACGTCAGTCAGAGCTGCGACCTCGAGCCGGTCACGTCAGTCAGAGCTGCGACCTCGAGCCGGTCACGTCAGTCAGAGCTGCGACCTCGAGCCGGTCACGTCAGTCAGAGCTGCGACCTCGAGCCGGTCACGTCAGTCAGAGCTGTGACCTCTAGCCGGTCACGTCAGTCAGAGCTGCGACCTCGAGCCGGTCACGTCAGTCAGAGCTGCGACCTCTAGCCGGTCACGTCAGTCAGAGCTGTGACCTCGAGCCGGTCACGTCAGTCAGAGCTGTGACCTCTAGCCGGTCACGTCAGTCAGAGCTGCGACCTCGAGCCGGTCACGTCAGTCAGAGCTGCGACCTCGAGCCGGTCACGTCAGTCAGAGCTGTGACCTCTAGCCGGTCACGTCAGTCAGAGCTGCGACCTCGAGCCGGTCACGTCAGTCAGAGCTGCGACCTCGAGCCGGTCACGTCAGTCAGAGCTGCAACCTCTAGCCGGTCACGTCAGTCAGAGTTCTGACCTCTGTATATCAGCGATCTCGGCCCTCAGTCTCTCGATCTCCTCCTTCTCTGTAGCGATCTGTCTCCTCAACACCTGCTCCAGAGATATCAGCTCCTCCTGCTCTGTCAGGATCTCATTCTCCTGTAGGGAGGGATGGAGGGGATGGGGAGGCAGGGAGGGGAGAGAGAGGGAGAGACAGAGGGGAGAGAGAGGGGAGGGAGATGGGGAGGCAGGGAGGGGATAAAAAAAGCACTGTTGAGCATAAATCAGCAGATAATTTCCACTCCATAATGTCCATGTTCGTGTGTTGCCGTGTGTGTGTGTGTGTGTTACCGTGTGTGTGTGTGTTACCTGTGCCAGCAGTATGTTGACCACCTCTTCTTCATTCTCAGTCATCTCTTCTTTAGAAACGTCTTCTTTAGAGAGACTGGCTATCTCCTGGGCTATCTTAGTCTCACACTCCTGGACACACACACACACACACACACACACACACACACACACACGTTAGAGAGACCGGATCTCTAACACTCCTGGGAGGTACCCACTAGGGCTGGCACAATTACTGCATAACCGTGTAACCGACGGGTATGGAAGAAATAACCGTCATTTTGGAAACTAATAAACAAACTGAAGACAGGAAGGCAGGTTGAGTTTCTGCTGTAGCACAGACTCTTAACATTGATGAAACTTCGTTGCTTCTTGCTGATACAAGCAGTCTTTGGTTGCCTAGACAACGGCATTCACCATGCAGCAGCAGCACACAGAAATATAATGAATAGAACAGGCTTGGAACCTCTAACCCTGGTCATATGACTGGTAAATAGAATGAATAGAACCTGTAACCCTGGTAAATAGAAT
>NC_056438.1:80121255-80130136 GCF_018296145.1 Oncorhynchus tshawytscha | reverse complement strand
TTGTAGGTTATGGGATTGTGTTTAGTGAAGGATTCTAGGTAAGTCTATGGTTGCCTGGAGTGGTTCTCAATCAGAGGCAGATGTTTATCGTTGTCTCTGATTGGGAACCATATTTAGGCAGCCATATTCTTTAGGTCTCTTGTGGGTGATTGTTCCTGTCTGTGTTTTGCACCAGTTAGGACTGTTGTCGGTTTTCACGTTACGTTTATTGTATTTATTTTTAATTGTTCGTATTTTCATCTTTCATTAAAGATGTTTAATAATAACCACGCTGCATTTTGGTCCTCTCTTTCACCAGAAGAAAACCGTAACAGTATCCACAGTAAAACGAGTCCTATATCGACATAACCTGAAAGGCCTCTCAGCAAGGAAGAAGCCGCTGCTCCAAAACCACCATAAAAAGCCAGACTACGGTTTGTAACTGCACATGGGAACAAAGAGCATACTTTGTGGAGAAATGTCCTCTGGTCTGATGAAACAAAAATAGAACTGTTTGGCCATAATGACCATCGTTATGTTCAGAGGAAAAAGGGGGAGGCTTGCAAGCCGAAGAACACCATCCCAACAGTGAAGCACGGGGGTGGCAGCATCATGTTGTGGGGGTGCTTTGTCAAGGTATTGGAGTGGCCATCACAAAGCCCTGACCTCAAATCTATAGAAAATTTGTGGGCAGAACTGAAAAAGCGTGTGTGAGCAAGGAGGCCTACAAACCTGACTCGGTTACACCAGCTCTGTCATGAGGAATGGGCCAAAATTCACCCAACTTATTTTGGGAAGCTTGTGGAAGGCTACCCCAAACGTTTGACCCAAGTTTAAAGACAATGCTACCAAATACATTCTCTCTACTATTATTCTGACGTTTCACATTCTTAAAATAAAGTGGTGATCCTAACTGACCTAAGACAGGCAATTTTTAGTAGGATTAAATGTCAGGAATTGTGAGAAAGTTTAAATGTATTTGGCAAAGGTGTATGTAAACTTCTGACTTCAACTGTATATAAATGAGACATTTCTGTATTTTATTTTCAATAAATTAGCAAAAGAATCTAAAAACATGTTTTAATTTTGTCATTATGGGATATTGTGTGTAGATGGGTGAGAATTTTTATTATTTAATCAATTTTGAATTCAGTCTAACTCAACATGTGGAAGACATTATATATCGTTTTGACAATATCACAATATTATTTTTTGCGTTAGTTGGCTGTAGCTGCACCAAAACTCAAATTTTCCTTCTTAGCTTGTTCTCTTCGTTCATTTTAAATAAAACATATTTTTTTGCTCTTTTTATTTCCATCAAAACTTGTTTTCTCTCTTGTCCCTCTGAAGCAGACATACAGTACGGTGAGCAATATGTTTGGAACATCGAATCGCAATCAAATCGTAGTACTGAATCGCAATACAAAGAGTATCGTGAGAATCACAATACATATCATATTGGCACCTAAGTATCCTGAAAATATGGTATCGTGAGGTCCCTAGCAATTCCCAGCCCTAATTTACACACACACACACACACACACTGTAGACTATTGGGATGAGGGAAAGGAGACAAGGAGAGGAGACCACTTTAGACTAATGGAAAGAGGGAGAGGAGACAGTGAGAGGAGACCACTTTAGACTATTGGAATGAGGGAGAGGAGACAAGGAGAGGAGACCACTTTAGACTAATAGAATGAGGGAGAAGAGACAAGGAGAGGAGACCACTTTAAACTATTGGAATGAGGGAGAGGAGACAAGGAGAGGAGACCACTTTAGACTAATGGAATGAGGGGGAGGAGACAAGGAAAGGAGACAACTTTAGACTATTGGAATGAGGAAGAGGAGACCACTTTAGACTAATGGAATGAGGGAGAGGAGACAAGGAGAGGAGACCACTTTAGACTAATGGAATGAGGGAGAAGAGACAAGGAGAGGAGACCACTTTAAACTATTGGAATGAGGGAGAGGAGACAAGGAGAGGAGACCACTTTAGACTAATGGAATGAGGGGGAGGAGACAAGGAAAGGAGACAACTTTAGACTATTGGAATGAGGAAGATGAGACCACTTTAGACTAATGGAATGAGGGAGAGGAGACAAGGAGAGGAGACCACTTTAGACTATTGGAATGAGGGAGAGGAGACAAGGAAAGGAGACAACTTTAGACTATTGGAATGAGGAAGAGGAGACAAGGAGAGGAGACCACTTTAGACTATTGAAATGAGGGCGAGGAGAAAAGGAGAGGAGACCACTTTAGACTAATGGGATGCAGCCAGGCTCTAACCAGGCCACACAGGGACCTCACAATGCCATATTATCACGATACTTACAGTGGGGCAAAAAAGTATTTAGTCAGCCACCAATTGTGCAAGTTCTCCCACTTAAAAAGATGAGAGAGGCCTGTAATTTTCATCATATTTACACTTCAACAATGACAGACAAAATGGAGAAAAAAAAATCCAGAAAATCACATTGTAGGATTTTTTATGAATTTATTTGCAAATTATGGTGGAAAATAAGTATTTGGTCAATAACAGAAGTTTATCTCAATACTTTGTCATATACCCTTTGTTGGCAATGACAGATGTCAAACGTTTTCTGTAAGTCTTCAAAAGGTTTTCACACACTGTTGCTGGTATTTTGGCCCATTCCTCCATGCAGATCTCCTCTAAAGCAGTGATGTTTTGGGGCTGTTGCTGGGCAACACGGACTTTCAACTCCCTCTAAAGAGTTGGGCCACTCCAGGACCTTGAAATGCTTCTTACAAAGCCACTCCTTCGTTGCCCGGGATCATTGTCATGCTGAAGGACCCGGCCACGTTTCATCTTCAATGCCCTTGCTGATGGAAGGAGGTTTTCACTCAAAATCTCACGATACATGGCCCCATTCATTCTTTCCTTTACACGGATCAGTCGTCCTGGTCCCTTTGCAGAAAAACAGAGTCAGGCATGATGTTTCCACCCCCATGCTTCACAGTAGGTATGGTGTTCTTTGGATGCAACTCAGCATTCTTTGTCCTCCAAACACGACGAGTTGAGTTTTTACCAAAAAGTTATATTTTGGTTTCATCTGACCATATGACATTCTCCCAATCTTCTTCTGGATCATCCAAATGCTCTCTAGCAAACTTCAGACGGGCCTGGACATGTACTGGCTTAAGCAGGGAGACACATCTGGCACTGCAGGATTTGAGTCCCTGGCGGCGTAGTGTGTTACTGATGGTAGGCTTTGTTACTTTGGTCCCAGCTCTCTGCAGGTCATTCACTAGGTCCCCCCGTGTGGTTCTGGGATTTTTGCTCACCGTTCTTGTGATCATTTTGACCCCACGGGGTGAGATCTTGCGTGGAGCCCCAGATCGAGGGAGATTATCAGTGGTCTTGTATGTCTTCCATTTTCTAATAATTGCTCCCACAGTTGATTTCTTCAAACCAAGCTGCTTACCTATTGCAGATTCAGTCTTCCCAGCCTGGTGCAGGTCTACAATCTTGTTTCTAGTGTCCTTTGACAGCTCTTTGGTCTTGGCCATAGTGGAGTTTGGAGTGTGACTGTTTGAAGTTGTGGACAGGTGTCTTTTATACTGATAACAAGTTCAAACAGGTGCCATTAATACAGGTACCTGTCACGCCCTGGTCGAAGTACATTATGTTTGTCTTCATTTATTTGGTCAGGCCAGGGTGTGACATGGGTTATTGTGGTGCGTTTTTGTCTTGGGGTTTTGTGGGGTGTCTAGCATAGTCTATGGCTGCCTGAGGCGGTTCTCAATCAGAGTCAGGTGATTATCGTTGTCTCTGATTGGGAACCATATTTAGGCACCCATATTCTATGAGTATTTCGTGGGTGATTGTCCTTATTGTCCTTATGTCTGTCGTGTAGTTGTTTGCACCAGTATTAGGCTGTTTCGGTTTTCGTTACGTTTATTGTTTTTGTATTGTTCGTGTTTATTCGTTAATTAAACATGTATCAAAATTACCATGCTGCATTTTGGTCCGACTCTCTTTAGACGGAAGAAAACCGTAACAGAATCACCCACCACAACAGGACCAAGCGGCGTGGTGACAGGCAGCGGCAGCAGGAGCAACACAGTTTGGATTATACGACTTGGGAGGAAATAGACAGGTGGGCGGTCGACCCAGAGAGAGTGCCGGAGCCCGCCTGGGATTCGCTGGAGCAGTGCGAAGAGGGTTATAGGAGAATGGAGTTGAAGAGACAAGCTCAGCGGCATGGAAGGAAGCCCGAGAGTCAGCCCCAAAAATTTCTTGGGGGGGGCTCAGGGAGAGTGTGGCAGAGTCAGGGTTCAGACCTGAGCCAACTCCCCCTGTTTATCGTGAGGAGCCAAGGAGGAGACCAGAACCAGAGCCGGTGTTGGAGGTGAGTGAAGCAGAGACTGTGAAGGAGTTAATGGGGAAAGTGGAGGAGAGAGTTATGAGGGAGTTGCTAGGTTGGTGCTTTAGGTACGATATTCGCCCGACGGAGCGTGTCGGGGATTTGATGGCACCTGGGTCAGCGCTCCATACTCGTCCTGAGGTGCGTGTTAGTCGGCTGGTGAAGTTGGTGCCAGCCTCACGCACCAGGCCTCCTGTGCACATCCCTAGCCTTGCACGTCCTGTGCCAGCACTGCTCTCAAGATCTCCAGTACGCCTTCACGGTCTAGCCCATCCTGTGCCACCTCCACACACCAGCCCTCCGGTGGCAGCTCCCCGCACCAGGCTTCCTGTGCGTGTCCTCGGCCCAGTACCACCAGAGCCAGCACCACGCATCAGGTCTATAGTGCGCCTCTTCTCTCCTGCGCTGCTGGAGCCTTTCTCCCCTCCTGCGCTGCCGGAGTCTCCCGCCTGTTCAGCGCTGCCGGAGCCTTTCTCCTCTCCTGCGCTGCCGGAGTCTCCCGCCTGTTCAGCGCAGCCAGAGCTGCCAGCCTGCATGGAGCAGCCAGAGCTGCCAGCCTGCATGGAGCAGCCAGAGCTGCCAGTCTACATGGAGCAGCCAGAGCTGCCAGTCTGCATGGAGCAGCCAGAGCTGCCAGTCTGCATGGAGCTGCCAGTCTGTAAGGAGCTGCCAGTCTCTAAGGAGCTGCCAGTCTGCAAGGAGCTGCCAGTCTGCAAGGAGCTCCCAGTCTGCACGGAGCCGCCAGAGCTGCCAGTCTATAAGAAGCCGCCAGAGCTGTCAGTCAGCGTGGAGCAGCCAGAGCCACCAGTCAGCATGGAGCAGCCAGATCCGTCAGTCTGCCAGGATCCGCCAGTCTGCCAGACTCTTCCAGATCCGCCAGTCAGCCAGACTCTTCTAGATACGTCAGTCTGCCAGGATCCGCCAGTCAGCCAGACTCTTCCAGATCTGCCAGACTCTTCCAGAATCTTCCAGATCTGCCAGTCAGCCAGACTCTTCCAGATCCGCCAGTCAGCCAGACTCTTCCAGATCTGCCAGTCAGCCAGACTCTTCCAGATCTGCCAGTCAACCAGACTCTTCCAGATCTGCCAGTCAACCAGGCTCTTCCAGATCCGCCAGTCAACCAGGATCTGCTGGATCCAACTACCTGCCTGAGCTTCCTCTCAGTGCTGAGCTTCCTCTCAGTGCTGGGCTTCCTCTCAGTGCTAAGCTTCCCCTCAGTGCCGAGCTTCCCCTCAGTCCCGAGCTACCCTTCAGTCCCGAGCTACCCCTCAGTCCCGAGCTGCCTCAGTCCCGAGCTGCCCCTCAGTCCCGAGCTGCCCCTCAGTCCCGAGCTGCCCCTCAGTCCAGTGGGGTTCTGGGTGAGGACTACTAGGCCATGGTCGGCGGCGAGGGTGAACTATCCTAGGACGCGAGGGGGAGGAACTAAGACATTGATAGAGTGGGGTCCACGTCCCGCGCCGGAGCCGCCACCATGGACAGATGCCCACCCGGACCCTCCCTATTGTTTTGATGTGCGTCCGGGAGTCCGCACCTTAGGGGGGCGGTTCTGTCACGCCCTGGTCGAAGTATATTATGTTTGTCTTCATTTATTTGGTCAGGCCAGGGTGTGACATGGGTTATTGTGGTGCGTTTTTGTCTTGGGGTTTTGTGGGGTGTCTAGCATAGTCTATGGCTGCCTGAGGCGGTTCTCAATCATAGTCAGGTGATTATCGTTGTCTCTGATTGGGAACCATATTTAGGCAGCCATATTCTTTGAGTATTTCGTGGGTGATTGTCCTTATTGTCCTTATGTCTGTCGTGTAGTTGTTTGCACCAGTATTAGGCTGTTTCGGTTTTCGTTACGTTTAGAGGAGAGGAGGAGAGAAGAGAAGAGAAGGGAAGGGAAGGGAGGGGGGGGAGGGGAGGGGAGGGGAGGGGGAGGGGAGGGGAGGGGAGGGAGAGGGGAGGGGAGGGGAGGAGAGGAGAGGAGAGGAGAGGAGAGGAGAGGAGAGGAGAGGAGAGAGGAGAGGAGAGGAGAGGAGAGGAGAGGAGAGGAGAGATCTGATTGATTAGCGCCTACTTTACATATCTACACACACTCATGCAAGTAGAAACCACATTTATCGACGACGTGATGGGTGCCAGGGGGAACCTGGAGCTTAGGGCAGCACACCACATCTATAAATCTCCCCCTAATACACAGACGCACACATACTGAAAAGCACACAGAGACACACACACACACACACACAGACACACAGATTTCTGCTCAGAAGCACACACACAGAGAAACACACACACACACACACACTTCTTTCACCCTGCTGCCAACTTACACCACAAGCCAAAACTGATAGATCTCACACAGAAAAGGACTGAAAAAACATTTCATTTTGTATTTATAACATTTATCATTATTATATTATATTATTTATCATTTTTACAATGTTTTCTGATGTTGACATGAATTAATTATTGTGTATTATTCACAGTTGTTTTATATTTTTTGCTCATCTAACTCAACTAAATAATGTCAACCACATTGCTCACTAAAGATGAACCACCATTTTCACTCAGATGAAACCGTGGCTGCTCACCCCCCCCCCAACACCACATTTAAACGAGTTACATGATGTACCTGGCTTTGTGGTCTCACTCTCACGCCGTTATGATCTTATTCAGAGCGCTAGAATATTATGTTGAATATAATGTGTGTACCATGCTGCCCCCATCAGGGCCTCAGAGGAACTGCACTCTAACAGGTCAGAAATTACTCATTTTACAATCCACACACACAAACACATGCACACGCGCGCGTACACGCACACACACGCACAGCATCAGTCTAACCACCAAAGACTAACAGGAGCAAAATACCTTGAGAAGACGTTGAAAAGACACTAAATTCAAAAATAAATAAAAAACGGTGAATAGACATTTTTTTTTCCAACCATTTTTGCTCAGTGGGAATTGCTTTCAGTCTTCTCCCGCATTAAACCACTGTTTAAACGTATAACTATATATTATATTATTATATAACTATATATTCAATTATATCCAATAAACAGTGACTGTATGAACCCTGTTAAACTCCCTTAATGTGAAAGCGTGTTCAATAATGTAATGTGGGCCACCATTAAACACCACTAACCACCACCACCACAGCCTTGGGCTCGCTTATTGATCCGAATGAACACAACACCCTGGTAAACACAGAGTAAATATATTGTCCAGACAGACAGCTCAAATGACCCCTTTTAGGAGCTGAATTAGACCAATTATTAGAGTTCCCTGTCCCGTCCTGTCCCCCCTGTCCCCCCAGGATATTAGGAATATGGAAAGTGCTCTAGCTTTATCATAGAATTACAATGATCTTCTATGACCTATACTTAAGGTCTCCGTAACATTTACGTTCCTCTACGTCGGTAATACTGTGACACGAGTGCGGTTCAGTTTCGAGCAGGGCGAACCTGAAAAGACATGTATTTGTTGTCTACAGTGTATGTACTATGCCAACGTAGTTCTGTGTTGATCTTACTGCTGAGCCTTACAATGTGATTCATGGGTGGTTGGATAACATAATGCATATGCTATATTCTTGTTACTCTCGTCATTATTAAGGGATGTTCATAACTATGTTAATCACATGAGATAAATGTATGTCCAAAACAGGAAGTTAATTACACAATGTATTACACCAAGTTAAGATATGTAAATATACCTATCTATATATCTATATATCTATCTATATATCTATCTCTCTATCTACCTATCTATATATCTATCTCTCTATCTACCTATCTATATATCTATATATATATCTATCTATCTATCGATTAAGATATATATATATATATATATATATCAAATAACTTTAGGTCCATGTTTTATATAGTTCATAGCCTAACGGTGTAATATGTTGTGCATATATATCTATATATTTAGATATAACTGCGTTTTCCATTGGCTGGCTGGTATCAATAAGGCACGTTTTATCATAATGCACCGGATGGACAAATTCCAGCTGCTTTGTTAAGTCGTAAATGCATTACAACGTTTTTATTTTTTTATAATTTACATTTAGTAAATGAACAAGGGGTAAAACTGCTTTACTGTTAACCAATCAACCATTACCACACGATATATTGGTGTATTGCAATGCATTGGATCGGCTACTCACACTGTGTCGCCCGTTTGGGCAAGCGCTCATAACCCACTAAAGGAATGAACCGGACCGTTAGGTTGATGTTATTGATCTGGTCTGTTTCGCAGCGACATATCAATAACATACACGTTTACGTAGCCTATAGTGTTGTATGAAGAGGAAGATGATGTTGACGACAACTTATTGTCATTGATTAAATGATTGAACGGTGGTAACAACATTGCGTAGATTCCTATCTCTTTCACATTCTATAAACTCATACGTAACTGTATGTATGTTTTATATACTTAATTAGCCTATTGTCCAAAAGTTACAACAATATAAACAATGAACGGGACTCAAACAGACACTTGTGGGTTCCAGACTGACTCAA
>NC_056438.1:80113755-80116255 GCF_018296145.1 Oncorhynchus tshawytscha | reverse complement strand
TTTAACGATGCCCTGATGATGCCCTGAGTTTAACGATGCTCTGAGTTTAACAATGCCCTGAGTTTAACGATGCTCTGAGTTTAACGATGCCCTGAGTTTAACGATTCCCTCAGTTTGACGATGCCCTGACGATGCCCTGAGTTTAACAATGCCCTGAGTTTAACAATGCCCTGAGTTTAACAATGCCCTGACGATGGAATGAGTTTAATGATGCCCTGAGTTTAACGATGCCCTGAGTTTAACAATGCCCTGAGTTTAATGATGCTCTGAGTTGAACAATGCCCTGAGTTTAACAATGCTCTGAGTTTAACAATGCCCTGAGTTGAACAATGCCCTGAGTTTAATGATGCCCTGACGATGCCCTGAGTTTAACTATTCCCTGAGTTTAATGATGCCCTGAGTTTAACGATGCACTGACGATGCCCTGACGATGCCCTGAGTTTAACTATTCCCTGAGTTTAATGATGCCCTGATTTTAACGATACCCTGACTTTAATGATTCCCTGAGTGTAACGATTCCCTGAGTGTAACGATACTCCGAGTTTAACGATACCCTGAGTTTAACGATGCCCTGAGTTTAACGATGCCCTGAGTTTAACAATTTCCTGAGTTTAACGATGCCCTGATGATGCCCTGAGTTTAACGATGCTCTGAGTTTAACAATGCCCTGAGTTTAACGATGCTCTGAGTTTAACGATGCCCTGAGTTTAACGATTTCCTGAGTTTAACAATGCCCTGAGTTTAACGATGCCCTGAGTTTAACGATTTCCTGAGTTTAACGATTTCCTGAGTTTAACGATGCCCTGATGATGCCCTGAGTTTAACGATGCTCTGAGTTTAACAATGCCCTGAGTTTAACGATGCTCTGAGTTTAACGATGCCCTGAGTTTAACAATGCCCTGAGTTTAACGATGCACTGAGTTTAACAATGCCCTTAGCTTCACATCTTTACACTAAGAATTAGCTGTTCTACAGAGGATAGAAGACAATGTTTTTTGTGTAACAGGAAGTGAACCTTAACACAGGGCATCCTTATAAGGTCACGATTGATGGTGTGTATGGGCGGTTAGTTAGCTCAATCACGAGTGGGGGGGGGGGGCATGGTTATGTGAGGGCTGTAGGTAATGTTTTTCTTTGAAAGAACAGTCTTGTTCTTTGTGGCATCAAGTTTTCACCGTGAAGAGTTCATTTCCCATGGTCATTTCCCATGGTCATTTCCCATGGTCATTTCCCATGGTCATTTCCCATGGTCATTTCCCATGGTCATTTCCCATGGTCATGTGTAGGTGTGCGCCCATCGGGAGCTTCTATTTAACGATCCCATACCTGGGGATCTAACCTCATCTGTCGTGCCGATGTCACTCAAAAGCACATTACCTCTAGGTCAGGCTTCAGGTATGGGGTCCTGACGAAGACAAGCCGTGTGAAATTAACTCTTCACATTGAAAACTTGGTCTCACAGAGAACAAGGCCTTTCTTCCATAGAAAAAAAAGCATTTACCGACAGATCTTAGACCTGTTGCCGAATTCAATGGTATTTTCGAAAGAAGCTTATTTTACTCTGGGTTTTTTTTCACCTTCTCGTCATTAAATCAAGTTAAGATGAAAATCAACGCCTTTGAAGCCTGAATGGACAATGTACGAACCGGTCCACGGGGGCGGGGGTGGGGGCGTGGGGGATACGAGTGTATAGCCAGCTGCACGCATTCCCTTTGGATGGTAAGCTAAAACGAGTCAATATCGCCATCTGTCGGCCATTTTGGGCCTAATGAGAAATCAACACAGTAGCAACATGAATGAAGCAGCATAACGATTGTTAGTTAGAAAATGACTCTGATAATAATCTTATACTGTTTATACCGGGGTCATTCTTCTGCATAGTAGTACAGGTTCATTCATGAATTCGGCAACAGGTAGAGCATCAAATGAATGTAGCCTATTGGTGGGAGAACAAGGGGGGGAGGGGACATTATATACTTCCTTAGCCTATATTAATAAAGTGCCAAATTTGAAAGCAATGTCCCCCTTTCTGAACTTCTCATTCAGTGGTTTATTAGCATGAAAGTTCTCATCTGTTATACGGTGCCTTCGGAAAGTATTCAGACTTTTCCCTTGACTTTTTCCACATTTTGTTTACGTTACAGCCTTATTCTAAAATGGATTTATAAATTTAAAAAATCCTTATCAATCTACACACAATACCCCGTGATGACATCACAATACCCCGTGATGACACCACAATACCCCGTGATGACATCACAATACCCCGTGATGACATCACAATACCCCGTGATGACATCACAATACCCCGTGATGACACCACAATACCCCGTGATGACACCACAATACCCCATGATGATGAAGCAAAAACAGATTTTTAGAGATGTTTGCTAATTTATATATATTTTTTTACAAAAACTGAAATATCTTATTTACATAAGTATTCAGACCCTTTACTCAATACTTTGTTGAAGCACATTTGGCAGCAATTTAAGCATCG
>NC_056438.1:80073755-80108755 GCF_018296145.1 Oncorhynchus tshawytscha | reverse complement strand
TACACAGTGCATCTTTCCTGTTGACATCAGCATCAATAAAAAAGTTCCAGGGTCGATCTGTCATGTTGACCTGTTGACCTGTTGACATGTTGACCTGTTGACCTGTTGACCTGTTGACATCAGCTACATTGAAGTGACCAATGGTGCATGTTGACCTGTTGACCTGTTGACCTGTTGACCTGTTGACCTGTTGACATCAGCTACATTGAAGTGACCAACGGTGCATGTTGACCTGTTGACATCAGCTACATTGAAGTGACCAACGGTGCATGTTGACCTTAAACTCGGAGCCATTGGCAAAAAAAAAAACATGTTTTATTTTTGCTGAGTAGTCATTTTATTTGATATGACCTTTTCATGTCGTTGATATGATACAAAGAGAATGGGAGAACCCTTGGACCCCTGTGGCATCATACTCCGTGTGTTATGTGGTTGTTGTGTTTTGCATAATAAACACACACACATACACACGCATCACAAGACTACAGACAAACTGATTATCAGTAAACTCAGATGTAGAGATCTACCCGGGAAAGACCCCCACCCCCCACCCCCAATGAAGACTTATTCATTCTACACAGTTATGAAGCAATATCTTTTATACCTCGCTTGGTTTGACACCAAGTCTTTTGACAGTTCTTCCGGGCATCTAGGATCTTATTTATAATCCCTGAACTTGTCTGTTTTCATTCCTCGTTTCACTGGGAAAGGTCTTGGTCTGTAGAGGTTCATTTATCATAGATGTGTGTGTGTGTGTGTGTGTGTGTGTGTGTGTGTGTGTGTGTGTGTGTGTGTGTGTGTGTGTGTGTGTGTGTGTGTGTGTGTGTGTGTGTGTGTGTGTGTGTGTGTGAGTGTGTGAGTGAGTGTGTGTGTGCTCTTGTGTGTGTGAGTGTGTGTGTGTGTTCTTGTGTGTGTGTGAGTGTGAGTGTGTTCTTGTGTGTGTGTGAGAAAGAGAGAAACCCATATCATGCCTACCCTCCAGGACATCTACAGCAACAAGCTGTTCACCCCGCTGCCATCTAGAAGGTGGAGTTAGTACAGGTGCATCAAAGCCGGGACAGAGAGACTGAAGAAAACAGCTTCTATTTCCAGACCAACAGACTGTTAAACAGTCAACACTAGTCGGCCTCCGTCCAGTACCCTGCCCTGAACCTTAGTCACTGCTACTAGCCGGCCTCCGCCCAGTACCCTGCCCTGAACCTTAGTCACTGCTACTAGCCGGCCTCCGCCCAGTACCCTGCCCTGAAACTTAGTCACTGCTACTAGCCGACCTCCGTCCAGTACCCTGCCCTGAACCTTAGTCACTGCTACTAGCCGGCCTCCGTCCAGTACCCTGCCCTGAACCTTAGTCACTGCTACTAGCCGGCCTCCGCCCAGTACCCTGCCCTGAACCTTAGTCACTGCTACTAGCCGACCTCCGCCCAGTACCCTGCCCTGAACCTTAGTCACTGCTACTAGCCGGCCTCCGCCCAGTACCCTGCCCTGAACCTTAGTCACTGCTACTAGCCGGCCTCCGCCCAGTACCCTGCCCTGAACCTTAGTCACTGCTACTAGCCGGCCTCCGCCCAGTACCCTGAACCTTAGTCACTGCTACTCCAGCCGGCCTCCGTCACCAGTACCCTGCCCTGAACCTTAGTCACTGCTACTAGTCGGCCTCCGTCCAGTACCCTGCCCTGAACCTTAGTCACTGCTACTAGCCGGCCTCCGCCCAGTACCCTGCCCTGAACCTTAGTCACTGCTACTAGCCGGCCTCCGCCCAGTACCCTGCCCTGAACCTTAGTCACTGCTACTAGCCGGCCTCCGCCCAGTACCCTGCCCTGAACCTTAGTCACTGCTACTAGTCGGCTACCACACGGTACTCTACCCTGCACCTGAGAGACTGCTGCCCTGTGAACACAATCATTGAACACTGGCCACTTTAATAATGTTTACACACTGTTTTACTCACTTCATATGTATATACGGTATTCTAGTCATGGTTCATCCTGCTGTCCACTTCATATGTATATACTGTATTCTAGTCATGGTTCATCCTATATAACTACTGTTGTCCACTTCATATGTATATACTGTATTCTAGTCATGGTTCATCCTATATAACTACTGTTGTCCACTTCATATGGATATACTGTATTCTAGTCATGGTTCATCCTATATAACTACTGTTGTCCACTTCATATGTACTGTCAACACAGTCTATACTGTCAACACAGTCTATACTGTCAACACTGACTATACTGTCAACACTGTCTATACTGTATATACTGTCAACACTGTCTATACTGTCAACACTGTCTATACTGTATATACTGTCAACATTGTCTATACTGTCAACTGTCTATACTGTCTATACTGTCAACACTGTCTATACTGTATATACTGTCAACATTGTCTATACTGTCAACTGTCTATACTGTCAAATCAAATCAAATGTATTTATATAGCCCTTCGTACATCAGCTGATATCTCAAAGTGCTGTACAGAAACCCAGCCTAAAACCCCAAACAGCAAGCAATGCAGGTGTAGAAGCACGGTGGCTCGGAAAAACTCCCTAGAAAGGCCAAAACCTAGGAAGAAACCTAGAGAGGAACCAGGCTATGTGGGGTGGCCAGTCCTCTTCTGGCTGTGCCGGGTGGAGATTATAACAGAACATGGCCAAGATGTTCAAATGTTCATAAATGACCAGCATGGTCGAATAATAATAAGGCAGAACAGTTGAAACTGAAGCAGCAGCACGGCCAGGTGGACTGGGGACAGCAAGGAGTCATTATGGCAGGTAGTCCTGAGGCATGGTCCTAGGGCTCAGGTCCTCCGAGAGAGAGAGAGAGAGAAAGAGAGAAAGAGAGAATTAGAGAGAGCACACTTAAATTCACACAGGACACCGAATAGGACAGGAGAAGTACTCCAGATATAACAAACTGACCCTAGCCCCCCGACACATAAACTACTGCAGCATAAATACTGGAGGCTGAGACAGGAGGGGTCAGGAGACACTGTGGCCCCATCCGAGGACACCCCCAGACAGGGCCAAACAGGAAGGATATAACCCCACCCACTTTGCCAAAGCACAGCCCCCACACCACTAGAGGGATGTCTTCAGCCACCAACTTACCATCCTGAGACAAGGCTGAGCATAGCCCACAAAGATCTCCGCTACGGCACAACCCAGGGGGGGGGCGTCAACCCAGACAGGATGACCACATCAGTGAATCAACCCACTCAGGTGACGCACCCCCTCCAGGAACGGTATGAGAGAGCCCCAGTAAGCCAGTGACTCAGCCCCTGTAATAGGGTTAGAGGCAGAGAATCCCAGTGGAGAGAGGGGAACCGGCCAGGCAGAGACAGCAAGGGCGGTTCGTTGCTCCAGAGCCTTTCCGTTCACCTTCCCACTCCTGGGCCAGACTACACTCAATCATATGACCCACTGAAGAGATGAGTCTTCAGTAAGGACTTAAAGGTTGAGACCGAGTTTGCGTCTCTGACATGGGTAGGCAGACCGTTCCATAAAAATGGAGCTCTATACGAGAAAGCCCTGCCTCCAGCTGTTTGCTTAGAAATTCTAGGGACAATTAGGAGGCCTGCGTCTTGTGACCGTAGCGTACGTGTAGGTATGTACGGCAGGACCAAATCAGAGAGATAGGTAGGAGCAAGCCCATGTAATGCTTTGTAGGTTAGCAGTAAAACCTTGAAATCAGCCCTTGCCTTGACAGGAAGCCAGTGTAGGGAGGCCAGCACTGGAGTAATATGATCAAATGTTTTGGTTCTAGTCAGGATTCTAGCAGCCGTATTTAGCACTAACTGTAGTTTATTTAGTGCTTTATCTGGGTAGCCGGAAAGTAGAGCATTGCAGTAGTCTAACCTAGAAGTGACAAAAGCATGGATTAATTTTTCTGCATCATTTTTGGACAGAAAGTTTCTGATTTTTGCAATGTTACGTAGATGGAAAAAAGCTGTCCTTGAAATGGTCTTGATATGTTCTTCAAAAGAGAGATCAGGGTCCAGAGTAAGGCCGAGGTCCTTCACAGTTTTATTTGAGACGACTGTACAACCATTAAGATTAATTGTCAGATTCAACAGAAGATCGCTTTGTTTCTTGGGACCTAGAACAAGCGCCTCTGTTTTGTCCGAGTTTAAAAGTAGAAAGTTTGCAGCCATCCATTTCCTTATGTCTGAAACACATGCTTCTAGCAAGGGCAATTTTGGGGCTTCACCATGTTTCATTGAAATGTACAGCTGTGTGTCATCCGCATAGCAGTGAAAGTTAACATCATGTTTTCGAATGACATCCCCAAGAGGTAAAATATATAGTGAAAACAATAGTGGTCCTAAAACGGAACCTTGAGGAACACCGAAATTTACAGTTGATTTGTCAGAGGACAAACCATTCACAGAGACAAACTGATATCTTTCCGACAGATAAGATCTAAACCAGGCCAGAACTTGTCCGTGTAGACCAATTTGGGTTTCCAATCTCTCCAAAAGAATGTGGTGATCGATGGTATCAAAAGCAGCACTAAGGTCTAGGAGCACGAGGACAGATGCAGAGCCTCGGTCTGATGCCATTAAAAAGTCATTTACCACCTTCACAAGTGCAGTCTCAGTGCTATGATGGGGTCTAAAACCAGACTGAAGCATTTCGTATACATTGTTTGTCTTCAGGAAGGCAGTGAGTTGCTGCGCAACAGCCTTTTCTAAAATGTTTGAGAGGAATGGAAGATTCGATATAGGCTGATAGTTTTTTATATTATCTGGGTCAAGGTTTGGCTTTTTCAAGAGAGGCTTTATTACTGCCACTTTTAGTGAGTTTGGTACACATCTGGTGGATAGAGAGCCATTTATTATGTTCAACATAGGAGGGCCAAGCACAGGAAGCAGCTCTTTCAGTAGTTTAGTTGGAATAGGGTCCAGTATGCAGCTTGAAGGTTTAGAGGCCATGATTGTTTTCATCATTGTGTCAAGAGATATAGTACTAAAACACTTGAGCGTCTCTCTTGATCCTAGGTCCTGGTAGAGTTGTGCAGACTCAGGACAACTGAGCTTTGAAGGAATACGCAGATTTAAAGAAGAGTCCGTAATTTGCTTTCTAATAATCATGATCTTTTCCTCAAAGAAGTCCATGAATGTATTACTGCTGAAGTGAAAGCCATCCTCTCTTGGGGCATGCTGCTTTTTAGTTAGCTTTGCGACAGTATCAAAAAGGAATTTCGGATTGTTCTTATTTTCCTCAATTAAGTTAGAAAAATAGGATGATCGAGCAGCAGTAAGGGCTCTTCGGTACTGCACGGTACTGTCTTTCCAAGCTAGTCGGAAGACTTCCAGTTTGGTGTGGCGCCATTTTCGTTTCAATTTTCTGGAAGCTTGCTTCAGAGCTCGGGTATTTTCTGTGTACCAGGGAGCTAGTTTCTTATGAGAAATGTCTTTAGTTTTTAGGGGTACAACTGCATCTAGGGTATTGCGCAAGGTTAAATTGAGTTCCTCAGTTAGGTGGTTAACTGATTTTTGTCCTCTGGCGTCCTTGGGTAGACAGAGGGAATCTGGAAGGACATCAAGGAATCTTTGTGTTGTCTGTGAATTTATAGCACGACTTTTGATGTTCCTTGGTTGGGGTCTGAGCAGATTATTTGTTGCAATTGCAAAAGTAATAAAATGGTGGTCCGATAGTCCAGGATTATGAGGAAAAACATTAAGATCCACAACATTTATTCCATGGGACAAAACTAGGTCCAGAGTATGACTGTGACAGTGAGTGGGTCCAGAGACATGTTGGACAAAACCCACTGAGTCGATGATGGCTCCGAAAGCCTTTTGGAGTGGGTCTGTGGACTTTTCCATGTGAATATTAAAGTCACCAAAGATTAGAATATTATATGCTATGACTACAAGGTCCGATAAGAATTCAGGGAACTTAGTGAGGAACGCTCTATATGGCCCAGGAGGCCTGTAAACAGTAGCTATGAAAAGTGATTGAGTAGGCTGCATAGATTTCATGACTAGAAGCTCAAAAGACGAAAACGTCTTTTTTTTTTTTTTGTAAATTGAAATTTGCTATCGTAAATGTTAGCAACACCTCCGCCTTTGCGGGATGCACGGGGGATATGGTCACTACTGTAGCCAGGAGGTGAGGCCTCATTTAACACAGTAAATTCATCAGGCTTAAGCCATGTTTCAGTCAGGCCAATCACATCAAGATTATGAGCAGTGATTAGTTCATTGACTATAATTGCCTTTGAAGTAAGGGATCTAACATTAAGTAGCCCTATTTTGAGATGTGAGGTATCATGATCTCTTTCAATAATGACAGGAATGGAGGTGGTCTTTATCCTAGTGAGATTGCTAAGGTGAACACCGCCATGTTTAGTTTTGCCCAACCTAGGTCGAGGCACAGACACGGTCTCAATGGGGATAGCTGAGCTGACTACACTGACTGTGCTAGTGGCAGACTCCACTATGCTGGCAGGCTGGCTAACAGCCTGCTGCCTGGCCTGCACTCTATTTCATTGTGGAGCTAGAGGAGTTAGAGCCCTGTCTATGTTGGTAGATAAGATGAGAGCACCCCTCCAGCTAGGATGGAGTCCGTCACTCCTCAGCAGGTCAGGCTTGGTCCTGTTTGTGGGTGAGTCCCAGAAAGAGGGCCAATTATCTACAAATTCTATATTTTGGGAGGGGTAGAAAACAGTTTCCAACCAGCGATTGAGTTGTGAGACTCTGCTGTAGAGCTCATCCCTCCCCCTAACTGGGAGGGGGCCAGAGACAATTACTTGATGCCGACACATCTTTCTAGCTGATTTACACGCAGATGCTATGTTGCGCTTGGTGATCTCTGACTGTTTCATCCTAACATCGTTGGTGCCGACGTGGATAACAATATCTCTATACTCTCTACACTCGCCAGTTTTAGCTTTAGCCAGCACCATCTTCAGATTAGCCTTAACGTCGGTAGCCCTGCCCCCTGGTAAACAGTGTATGATCGCTGGATGATTCGTTTTAAGTCTAATACTGCGGGTAATGGAGTCGCCAATGACTAGAGTTTTCAATTTGTCAGAGCTAATGGTGGGAAGCTTCGGCGTCTCAGACCCCGTAACGAGAGGAGTAGAGACCACAGAAGACTCGGCCTCTGACTCCGACTCGTTGCTTAATGGGGAAAACCGGTTGAAAATTTCTATCGGCTGAATGAGCGACACCGGTTGAGCGTTCCTACAGCATTTCCCTCCAGAAACCGTGAGAAAGTTGTCCGGCTGCTGGGACTGTGCCAGGGGATTTATACTACTATCTGTACTTACTGGTGGCACAGACGCTGTTTCATCCTTTCCTACACTGAAATTACCCTTCCTAACGATTGCGTCTGAAGCTGGGGTTGCAGCACAGCTATCCTCGCCTTAAGGCGATCGTTCTCCTGTATATTATGGGTACAGCGACTGCAATTAGAAGGCATCATGTTAATGTTACTACTTAGCTTCGGCTGTTGGAGGTCCTGACGAATCGTGTCCAGATAAAGCGTCCGGAGTTAAAAAGTTGAGGGAAAAAACAAAAATATAAACGGTAATTAAAAATTAAAAACCGCAAAGTTGTCAGGTAGCAAAATAGGTTGGCAACAAAACGCACAGCAACACGTAAAAAAGTCTGCAAGTTGTGACCGGAAATGACGTCAAAAGAGCTATCAGGAGCTGTCAACACTAGAGACACAAGCATTGCTTGCACGAGCTAGAGACACAAGCATTTCACTGTTGGAGCTAGAGACACAAGCATTTCACTGTTGGAGCTAGAGACACCAGCATTTCACTGTTGGAGCTAGAGACACCAGCATTTCACTGTTGGAGCTAGAGACACCAGCATTTCACTGTTGGAGCTAGAGACACCAGCATTTCACTGTTGGAGCTAGAGACACCAGCATTTCACTGTTGGAGCTAGAGACACCAGCATTTCACTGTTGGAGCTAGAGACACCAGCATTTCACTGTTGGAGCTAGAGACACAAGCATTTCACTGTTGGAGCTAGAGACACAAGCATTTCACTGTTGGAGCTAGAGACACAAGCATTTCACTGTTGGAGCTAGAGACACCAGCATTTCACTGTTGGAGCTAGAGACACCAGCATTTCACTGTTGGAGCTAGAGACACCAGCATTTCACTGTTGGAGCTAGAGACACAAGCATTTCACTGTTGGAGCTAGAGACACCAGCATTTCACTGTTGGAGCTAGAGACACCAGCATTTCACTGTTGGAGCTAGAGACACCAGCATTTCACTGTTGGAGCTAGAGACACCAGCATTTCACTGTTGGAGCTAGGGTTTATTAGATTTATGGGGTTGTGTTTAGTAGAGGTGTCTAGGTAAGTCATTTCACTGAGTGGAGCAATCAGAGACACAAGCATTTCACTGTTGGGAAGCTAGAGACACCATATTTTCACTATTTTGTGAGGAGAATGTTTCCTGTCTTTGTGTTTTAGCCAGAGACACCAGCATTTATTGTTTGGAGTTGAGTTCATGCAGTTTTCACTGTTGGAACTATAGACACCAGCATTTGTCATTAGGAAGAAAGCTGTGAGTCTTGTATAAAATGGGTTTATTAGTCAATCTTTATGGGGTTGTGTTTAGTAGATGGTGTCTAGGTAAGTCTATGGTAATGCCTCAGAGTGGTTCTCAATCAGAGGCAGGTGTTTATTGTTGTCTCTGATTGGGAACCATATTAATGACATCCATATTCTTTGGGTATTTTGTGGGTGATAATGACATCACTGTCTTTGTGTTTTATGCACACAGTTAGGACTGTTACGGTTTTCACGTTTATTGTTTTGTAGTTGTGTTCATGTTTGAGTTTTCTTACCCCTGTCAAATTAAAGAACCCCATAATGAACTATAACCACAATAGCGCATTTTGGTCCGCCTGTCATTCCCAGGAAGAAAGACTGTGACATAATGACATCAGCCTTATTATAAAATGACATCACAATACCCCATAATGACCCCTGTCAATCTACACAAATACCCCATAATGACATCACAATACCCCATAATGACATCAATCATAATGACATCACAATACCCCATAATGACATCACAATACCCCTGTCAATCTACACACAATACCCCATAATGACATCACACCCCATAATGACATCACAATACCCCATAATGACATCACAATACCCCATAATGACATCACAATACCCCTGTCAATCTACACACAATACCCCATAATGACATCACAATACCCCATAATGACATCACGATACCCCATGATGACATAACAAAACCCCTTAATGACATCATAATACCCCGTAATGACAAAGTGTTTTTGGATTTAAAAAAATAAATAATTGAAAACAGAAATACCTTATTAACGGAATTGATATTGGGTGCATCCTGTCCACCTGTGGTAAATTCAATTGATTGACATAATTTGGATAGGCACACGCATGTATATATAAGGTCCCACAGTTGACAGTGCATGTCAGAGCAACAACCAAGCCATGAGGTGGAAGGATTTTGTCCGTGGTGCTCCGAGACAGGATTGTGTCACCAAAGGGCACCAAAACATCTGCAACATTGTGGCATCAACATTCTTAAATGGAAGAAGTTTGGAAGCACCAAGACTAAACAAATGTTTACATTGTCAATGCAAGTGAAGTAGATAATATAGAAACGTTAAATAAACAATAAAAAACGAACAGTAAATATTACAAAAGTTAATATTTTGTTTTAAAGATGTGCAAATAGTACAAAAGGGAAAATAAATAAACATAAATATGGGTTGTATTTACAATGGTGTTTGTTCTTCACTGGTTGACCTTTTCTCGTGGCAACAGGTCACATATCTTGCTGCTGTGATGTCACACTGTGGTATTTCACCCTGTAGATACAGGAGTTTATAAAAATTGGATTTTGTTTTCTAATTCTTTGTGGGTCTGTGTAATTTGAGGGAAATATGTCTCTCTAATATGGTCATACATTGGGCAGGAGATTAGGAAGTGCAGCTCAGTTTACACCTCATTTTGTGGGCAGTGAGCACATAGCCTGTCTTCTCTTGAGAGCCATGTCTGCCTACGGCGGCCTTTCTCAATAGCAAGGCTATGCTCACTGAGTCTGTACATAGTCAAAGCTTTCCTTAATTTTGGGTCAGTCACAGTGGTCAGGTATTCTGCCACTGTGTACTCTCTGTTTATGGTCAAATAGCATTCTAGTTTGCTGTGTTTTTTTGTTAATTCTTTCCAATGTGTCAAGTAATTATCTTTTTGTTTTCTCATGTTTTGGTTGGGTCTAATTGTGTTGCTGTCCTGGTGCTCTGTAGTGTGTGTTTGTGTTTGTGAACAGAGCCCCAGGACCAGCTTGCTTAGTGGACTCTTCTCCAGGTTCATCTCTCTGTAGGTGATGGCTTTGTTATGGAAGGTTTGGGAATCGCTTCCTTTTAAGTGGTTGTAGATTTTAACGGCTCTTTTCTGGATTTTATCATTAGCAGGTATCAGCTTAATTCTGCTCTGCATTATTTGGTGTTCTACGTTGTACACGGAGGATATTTTCACAGAATTCTACATGCAGAGTCTCAATTTGGTGTTTGTCCCATTTTGTGAATTCTTGGTTGGTGAGCGGACCCCAGACCTCACAACCATAAAGGGCAATGGGTTCTATAACTGATTCAACTATTTTCAGCCAGATCCTAATAGGTATGTTAAATTTTATGTTCCTTTTGATGAAATAAAGGCTCTTCTCTCTCTCTGGTTCTCTCTCAATGGTTCTCTGAAATTCAAATGTCTTTATTGACGTAGATAGTGTTACCACATACATTGCCAAAGCAAACATATAGACACGCCAAATCAATGACGAGTTTAGGAAAAATAATAATAATAATAAAAGTCAATGAGTAGTAACAATTAACAGGACACTACAGTAAGACATTAGAACAACAACAAAATAGTGAGAAAGACACAGATAGGAATGTTATTGGTCTGGTTGGTTGTTCCACTGGCTGGGTTTTTGGGTTTCAAAATGTTTGTATTTCTTTTCAATTTTGGGAAATACATAACATTCTCTCTCTCTGGTTCTCTCTCTCTCTGGTTCTCTCTCTCTCTCTCTCTGGTTCTCTCTCTCTCTGGTTCTCTCTCTCTCTGGTTCTCTCTCTCTCTCTGGTTCTCTCTCTCTCTGGTTCTCTCTCTCTCTGGTTCTCTCTCTCTGGTTCTCTCTCTCTCTCTGTTCTCTCCCTCTCTCTCTCTCTCTCTCTGGTTCTTCTCTCTCTCTCTCTCTCTCTCTCTCTGGTTCTCTCTCTCTCTCTCTGGTTCTCTCTCTCTCTCTGGTTCTCTCTCTCTGGTCTCTCTCTCTCTCTCTTTGGATCTCTCTCTCTCTCTCTGGTTCTCTTTCTGGTTCTCTCTCTCTCTCTCTGGTCTCTCTCTCTCTCTCTCTGGTTCTCTCTGTCTGGTTCTCTCTCTCTCTCTCTGGTTATATTTTCTCTCCTCTACTAATCTGCATTTCTGAGCAGATCATTGTATCACCTGGGGCGTGAGAGAGGAGCCAATTTCCAGATGGCGTTTCCAATGCGTGACATATCCTCAATTTGAGATGTACAGTAACACACTGTCAATTCCACTTCTTCTACACAGTCTCTATCAGTCCTAGGAAGGAGGATGATATGTAGAAACACACACACACACGCACGCATGCACACACACACACACACACACACACACACACACACACACACACACACACACACACACACACACACAGAACGTGTCCAGTGGTGTGAATATGTATGGTAACAGTCCAAAGTTTGGACAGACCTACTCATTCAAGGGTTTTTCTTTATTTTTGACAATTTTCTACATTGTATAATAATAGTGAAGACGTCAAAACAATGAAATAACACATATGGAATCATGTTAGTAACCAAGAAAGTGTTACAGTTTTTTTCGATTGCTAAACGACAGTGAACACAACTGGAGTCACATGTGCAAAACTCTAACTACAGTCTGCACAGCAGCAGTTCATGTGGACCAAACTCTAGTTCGTTTTTCATTGCTTGAACACAGTTTTCAAAACTCTACACACTTATCCCATGACTTTAACCACAACCTGCACAACACTGTGGATTTACAGCACTTTGTTCAAATGCTAACACACTGCTGTCAAAACTGTGAACCACACAGTCAAAACGGAATAGATTTCAGCCTTGTGCCTTTCAAACACTGCTGATTGCAATTTCAGCTGAAAGGCTAAGCAGGTGTCTTGTTTTAGACTTGTTAGTGAACACACACACATATTACAGTATATATAGGTAGAGCTCAGAAAGACTCATTTTGGAAATGGAACAAGGAAGATGGGTTCGTGGAGGGAGAAGGGTGGCAGGGAGAGGGCGGATGCGTGGAGGAAGACAAAGAAGACAAAGAGCTGTTATTTCAGATGAAATAAGGGCTACACTTATAGACCAGGTTGTGAACCATGGTCTCTCATTGAGAGAGGCAGGGTTGAGGGTGCAACCCAATCTGCAAAGATCCACAGTGGCATCTGTAATGCGAATTTTCCATCATGCAAACAGGTGACAGTTACATCCTTACAGTAAATGAAAACATTACAGGAATCTATTTTGTATTGCAATTATATAATATTTACACAGATATATATTACAGTAAGTTTGACTGTAAAATATATTTTTACAACAGGACCCAAAGGCTGCCCCCAACAGGGGGAAGAGGAAAAATATTTTCAGATGCGCAGGAAAATGCTATTGTTGACATGGTTGTTGTCAACAATACAATAAAACTGCGGGAGATTCAAGATAGAGTGCTGGCTGATAATGATATATTTGAAAATGTTAATTCTGTCACCACAACAACTATTGCTCGAGTCCTAAAGAAACACCAAGTTACAATGAAACAGTTATACACTGTACCACTCGAGAGAAACAGTGAACGGGTAAAAGAGCAAAGATACCAATATGTCCAGGTAAGATGTCTGAGGTTACGTACACAGCTATACAAAATATTTACAGTAAAAAAAAAAACACTAGCATTTCTACAGTAAAACTGTGCACTTACTGTTTTTCAGAGAGTAATGGAGGTGGAAGCACTGGAAAGACCACAGTCATTTGTATTTATCGATGAAGCTGGATTTAACCTTGCCAAAACACGGCGCAGAGGAAGGAATGTTATAGGTCAAAGGGCCACTGTGGAGGTTCCAGGCCAAAGGGGGAAATATCACCATGTGTGCTGCAATGGCCAATGATGGTTTGCTTCTCAACACACCACTCATTGGCCCATACAACACAGAAAGGCTTATAGCTTTCCTAGAACAGCTCTATGCTCAGCTAGTGTCAGCAGAACAGGGGAGCCAGTAAGAAACCCCCAAGTTTTTGTCATAGTTTGCGATAACGTTGCTTTTCACCACTCTGCAGCTGTCACAGATTGGTTTATAGCACATCACAGATTTATGGTTTTGTACCTGCCTGCATATTCACCCTTCCTCAACCCAATAGAGGAGTTTTTCTCTGCCTGGAGGTGGAAAGTGTTTGGTCACCACCCACATGACCAAATGTCTCTTTTGGAAGCCATGCGTGCCGGATGTGAGGACACGATTCCAGAGGACTGCCAGGGATGGATAAGGCACTCCAGAAGGTTCTTCCCCAGGTGCATGGCAAGAGAAAACATTAGATGTGATGTTGAAGAAAACCTGTGGCCTGATGCTAGAGAGATGCAGGATTAGCCCCTCAATTATTTGTTCGAATTACAGTATGTACTTTTAGTTTCTACCTTTTTTTTCTCATTACTGTAATTCCGTAAATTACTACAGACTATTGAAGCAAACGGCTAATTTTCATTTACCTTAAAGAATTGTTATGTTCTAAAAAAAAATATAAATCATGTGAAATAATGTCACTCTTTTCTTTGAAGAAAATATTACTTTGTATGAAGTCACTGAAATTGTTCAAACTGTAAAGATGAAAAGTTTGTATTTTCTGTATTGGTGTTTGATGCTAGTGTTTTTACTCTCAGTGTGTTCTGAGTGACAGTGTGTGTTATCTCAGTGAGGGTTGTGCATAGTGTTTGGCTGCACTGAGCGTGTTTTGAGCCATGTGTTAAGAGTTGTGTTGCTTGGAATGAGTTTTGCAGGTGATGTGAACTGTTTAGCTCAGGTGACTGTTGGTAGTGCAGACTGTAGTTAGAGTTTTGCACATGTGACTCCAGTTGTGCCCACTGTCGTTTAGCAATCGAAAAAAACTGTAAAACAAATCAAAATATATTTGAGATTCTTCAGAGTTGCCACCCTTTACCTTGATGACAGTTTTGCACATTCTTGGCATTCTCTCAACCAGCTTCATGAGGTACCTGGAATGCCTTTCAATTAACAGGTGTGCCTTGTTAAAAGTTCATGTGTGGAATTACTTTCATTCTTAATGCGTTTCAGCCAATCAGTTGTGTTGTGAGAAGGTAGGGGTGGTATACAGAAGATAGCCCTATTTGGTGAAAGACCAAGTCCATATTATGGCAGGAACAGCTCAAATAAGCAAACATATTCCATCATTATTTTAAGACATGAAGGTCAGTCAATGCAGAAAATGTCAAGAACTTTGAAAGTTTCTTCAAGTGCAGTTGCTAAAACCATCAAGCGCTATGATGAAACTGCCTCTCATGAGGACCGCCACACGAAAGGAAGACCCAGACGTACCTCTACTGCAGAGGATAAGTTCATTAGAGTTACCAGCCTCAGATTGCAGCTCAAATAAATGCTTCACAGAGTTCAAGTAACAGACACATCTCAACATCAACTGTTCAGAGGAGACTGCGTGAATCAGACCGTCATGGTTGAATTGATTAAAGAAACCACTACTAAAGGACACCAATAAGAAGAGACTTGCTTGGGCCAAGAAACACGAGCAATGGACATTAGACAGGTGGAAATCTGTCCTTTGGTCTGATGAGTCCAAATCTGATATTTTTGGTTCCAACCACCGTGTGTTTTTGCGACACAGAGTAGGTGAACGGACGATTTCTCCTGAACTAGGGAATAGGGTGCCATTAGGTGTCTAAAGTAGTGCACTATATAGGGAATAGGGTGCCATTAGGTGTCTAAAGTAGTGCACTATGTAGGGAATCGGGTGCCATTAGGTGTTTAAAGTAGTGCACTATGTAGGGAATCGAGTGCCATTAGGTGTCTAAAGTAGTGCACTATGTAGGGAATAGGGTGCCATTAGGTGTCTAAAGTAGTGCACTATATAGGGAATAGGGTGCCATTAGGTGTCTAAAGTAGTGCACTATATAGGGAATAGGGTGCCATTAGGTGTCTAAAGTAGTGCACTATGTAGGGAATCGGGTGCCATTAGGTGTCTAAAGTAGTGCACTATGTAGGGAATAGGGTGCCATTAGGTGTCTAAAGTAGTGCACTATGTAGGGAATAGGGTGCCATTAGGTGTCTAAAGTAGTGCACTATGTAGGGAATCGGGTGCCATTAGGTGTCTAAAGTAGTGCAATGTAGGGTAGGGTGCCACTATGCACTATATAGGGAATAGGGTGCCATTAGGTGTCTAAAGTAGTGCACTATATAGGGAATAGGGTGCCATTAGGTGTCTAAAGTAGTGCACTATATAGGGAATAGGGTGCCATTAGGTGTCTAAAGTAGTGCACTATATAGGGAAAAGGGTGACATTAGGTGTCTAAAGTAGTGCACTATGTAGGGAATAGGGTGCCATTTGGGACTCAAGGTAGATATCGAGTTAAGGTGGCTCTAAGTTCTCTCATGACTCCCCTTCATAGCATGCTGAACGCTGCCCTCCCCTCCATCTTAGGCAGATGATGTGGTGGAGCCCGAGTGGCTAATAAGTTTTCACATTTCTTGTCTTCTAGATTATCGTGTTCTTCCCTAAAGAGGAGGAACAGTTTACATTATATCAATTTGTGGGATGGAAATATACTATTAGATTTAGCATTTTCAACAGTACTCGTAATTATCACAAGTAACATCACTCGGTTGGTAGATCATGGCGCTTGCAACGTCAGGGTTGTGGGTTCAATTCCCGGGGACCACCCATGTGTAAAATGTAAGTCATTAACTGTCATTGTGGGTAAAGCGTCTGCTAAATGGCATAAAAAGTCACCACATAGTTACCACATAGTCAACATAGTTACCACATAGTTACCACATAGTTACTACATAGTTTACAGTTAACATAGTTACTACATAGTTACCTCACAGTTAACATAGTTACCACATAGTCAACATAGTTACCACATAGTTACCTCATAGTTAACATAGTTACCACATAGTTACTACATAGTTACCTCACAGTTAACATAGTTACCACATAGTTAACATAGTTACCACATAGTTAACATAGTTACCACATAGTTACCTCACAGTTAACATAGTTACCACATAGTTAACAGTTAACATAGTTACCACATAGTTAACATAGTTACCACATAGTTACCTCACAGTTAACATAGTTACCACATAGTTAACATAGTTACCACATAGTTACCACATAGTTACCTCACAGTTAACATAGTTACCACATAGTTACCTCACAGTTAACATAGTTACCACATAGTTAACATAGCTACCACATAGTTACCACATAGTTAACACATAGTCAACATAGTTACCACATAGTTAACATAGTTATCACATAGTTATCACATAGTTACCACATAGTTAACATGGTTATCACATAGTTATCACATAGTTACCACATAGTTAACATAGTTATCACATAGTTATCACATAGTTACCACATAGTTAACATAGTTACCAAATAGTTAACATAGTTACCACATAGTTACCACATAGTTAACACATAGTTACCACATAGTTAACACATAGTCAACATAGTTACCACATAGTTAACATAGTTATCACATAGTTATCACATAGTTATCACATAGTTATCACATAGTCAACATAGTTACCACATAGTTACCACATAGTTAACATAGTTATCACATAGTCAACATAGTTACCACATAGTTAACATAGTTATCACAGGCCAATGGTGACATCATTTAGGACCTTTAAGGTTACAGTGACACATCCATAACCTGACTGGACACCAGATTGCATACCAGAGAGAATACTATAGACATCAAGAAAGCCAGTCAGTTGATTATTGACAAGTTTTTCCAACACTTTTGATAAACGGGGCAAAATAGAAATTGGCCTATAACAGTTAGGATCAGCTTGATCATCCCCTTTAAATAAATTATGCACCGTGGCTGCCTTCCAAGCAGTGGGAACCTCCCAGAGAGGAGAAACAGGTTTAAAAGGTCAGAGATAGGCTTGGTGATGATAGGGGCAGAAACCTTAAAGAAGAAAGGGTCTAAACCATCTGACCCAGATGGTTTTTTGGGCTCAAGTTTAAGGAGCTCCTTTACCACCTCGGATTCAGTGACTGCCTGCAGGGAGAAACTTTGTAGCGGGGCAGGGGAAAAAGAGGAAGAAGCATCGGAGATCAAATCAAATCAAATTTTAGATATAGATCGTCACATTAGAAGGGGTGGGAGATGAGGAAATGTTGGACGGGCAAGGAGGCGTGGCTGAGTCAAATAGGAATCCTGACTTAAAGACGTGGTGATTAAAGAGCTCAGCCATGTGCTTCTTGTCAGTAAACAACCACGTCATGAACATTATGGGGGCAATGCCACTGAAAATATCAAAAAAGGAGGTCCAAGCATTAAACTGTGAATTATCTTTTTGTTGCTGGGTGTTATCGTCCACCATCAGCACCAGCCTATTTGTCCTGCTAGGTGACCTAAACTAGGACATGCTTAAACCACCTGAAGCAGTACTAAAGCATGCGTAAACCACCTGAAGCAGTCCTAAAGCAATGGGACTCCCTAAATCTTTCTCAGATTATTACCAATTCCACAAACACCCAGAAAAGGCTACTCTTCTTGATGTAATCCTCACAAATAATCCTGATAGGATAACAGTTAGGATCAGCTTGATCACCCTCTTTAAATAAAGAGAGGAGTCACAAAAAGCAGAAATAGAGATAAAATGTATCACTAACATTTGCTGATCTTCATCAGATGACACTCATAGGACTTCATGTTACACAATACATGTATGTTTTGTTTGATACATTTCATATTTATATCAAATAAATCTGAGTTTACATTGGCGCGTTACGTTCAGTAGTTCTAAAACATGCGGTGATATTGCAGAGAGCCACGTCAATTTACAGAAATACTCATAATAAACATTGATAAAGATACGACTATTATACGTGGAACTTTAGATAAACTTCTCCTTAATGCAAACGCTGTGTCAGATTTCAAAAAAACTTTACGGAGAAGCGCAGGATATTCAAAAATATATTATATTTTGCCTTTTTTTTTGAAGAAGAAGAAATATTTAACTTTCACACATTGACAAGTCCAATATAGCAAATGAAAGATAAACATCTTGTTAATCTACCCATCATGTCCGATTTTTTAAATGTTTTACAGCGAAAACACAACATATATTTATGTTAGACACCACCAAATCCCAAAAAACACACAGCCATTTTTGCCAGCCAAAGATAGTCACAAAAGCAGAATTAGAGATAAAATGAATCACTAACCTTTGATAATCTTCATCCGATGACACTCATATGACATCATGTTACACAATACATTTATGTTTTGTTTGATAGTATGCATATTTATATCCACAAATCTCATTGACGCCATGTTCAGAAATGCCTCCAAAATATCCAGAGTAATTACAGAGAGCTACGCCAGATAACAGAAATACTCATCATAAACTTTGACAAAAGATACAAGTTTTACATATAATTAAAGATACACTGGTTCTTAATGCAACCGCTGTGTCAGATTTTTAAAAACGTTATGAAAAAAGCCTACCATGCAATAATCTGAGACGGCGCTCAGAGGTAAACAACATTTCTCCGCCATGTTGGAGTCAACAGAAATACGAAATGACATCATAAATATTCCCTTAACTTTGATGGTCTTTCATCAGAATGCAGTGCAAGGAGTACTAGTTCCACAATAAATCGTTGTTTTGTTCCATAATGTCCATTACTAGGGACCAATTAGCTGCTTTTGCTAGCACGTTTAGCTCACATGTCCAAAAGCTGGCGCTGGTCCAGGCGAACTCGGACGAAAACTTCAAAAAGTTATATTCCAGGTCGAATAAACTGGTCAAACTAAGTAGGGAATAAATCTTCAGGATGTTATTTTCATATATATCCAATAACGTTCCAACCGGAGCATTCGTTTTTGTCTGCAGAGTCATGGAACGCAGGCGATATCAGCAGTAATTTGCGCAACCAGGAACTGGCATTCTGACAGTCCACTGACTCATTCCCCTCCCATCCGGTCATACATCACACAAGAGGCTTCATTCCACGTTCTACTGACTGTTGACATCTAGTGGAAGGCGTATGAAGTGCGAACAGATCCATATCTTGTTTGGATGTGGATAGGCGATGACTTAAAATTCGACCAGCCCTAGAATTTCCACTTCCTGTTTGGAAGTTTGCCTGCCCTATGAGTTTTGTTACACTCACAGACATAATTCAAACAGTTTTAGAAACTTCAGAGTGTTTTCTATCCAATAGTAATAATAATATGCATATATTAGCATCTAGGACAGAGTAGGATGCAGTTCACTATGGGCACACAATTCATCCAAAATGAAAATGCTGCCCCCTATCCCTAACAGGTTTGTTCCAACCAGACAATTCCTTTGTCTGTACAAATGAAGTGGAACGTAGCTACCTTTCACGCGAGCGCGCCAGACCGAGGCTGTGGCACTCTGCCAGACCGAGGTTGTGGCACTCTGCCAGACCACTCACTCATAGAGCCCTTATGAGCCCCTCCTTTAGAGTAGAATCCTCAAAACAGGTTCTAAATACTGTTGACATCTAGTAGAAGCCTTGGGACGTGAAACATAACTAATATCACCCTGTATCTTCAATGGGGGCTGAGTTGAAAAACTACAAATCCCACTTCCTGGTTGGATTTTTTATCAGGTTTTTGCCTGCCATATGAGTTCTGTTATACTCACAGACATCATTCAAACAGTTTTAGAAACTTCAGAGTGTTTTCTATCTAAATGTACTAATTATATGCATATTCTAGCTTTTACAGCTGAGTAGCAGGCAGCTTAATTTGGGGACGTTTTTCATCCAAACTACTCAATACTGCCCCCTACCCCAAGAAGTTAAACACGTCTCAGTAATGACCAACACATCTGGATTGGAGCTCTAAACCCACACTTTCAATTGATACTTTTTAGACAATAAGCTTCTAGTGTTAACATGCACAAAACCCAGGCTTTTACGAGAGCAGAAATCAGTGAAACAGATATCAGACCACAAGTCAGAATTGGGACTAGCAACAGTAGATGAGTCAGGGTGTACATGCACATTTCCAGATATCATCAGCAGTAAAACAATCAGGGCACGGCAGAGGACAGGGATATGCATCAGATAACAACAAGATCATATTGCACAGCAATTTCATCAAGTAACACGAATACAAAGCCGGTGAGAGGTGGTTAAAATAGGATGGGAGGCCAAGAGTCTGTGTAACCAATAGAGAGTCAGAGTCCTGAGTGTGGGAACAAACATAGCCTGTCACACGGGTTGGGTAAACAAGCAAGTTCATAGTCAACAAAGCACACAGAAGTCATGAGGCAAATAGCATAAAGCACAATAAAAAAATAACGACTTGGGGCTAGCCATTGTAAGGTCAAAGAGTCACTCGCCCCAACAAGATAACTTGAGAGAGTAGCTCTCTAGGAGTCCAGTAGGCTATACAAGTCTGAGATCAAATAAATAGTAGGCCTATACTAGTTAATTAAAGCATTTCTGAGTAAGCTCAGATAATAAGCTTCACGAGATAATGAGCTTACCCTAAAAATTCAGATCAGTCCAAAGTCTGCAGTGTTTGTGAGTGCGTGTGTGCTGGAGGCGGGTGAAAGCTCGGGACAGAGGGGGGAGTGTGGCGGGGGGAGACAGGCCATGACAAACGGTGGAAATCCAAGTAGCCGCAACAGGCAATGGGAGTAGGTGTCACACCCGCTTTATTTCCAGCGAATGGTCCTTTACGAAGTCCAAACAAAGTTGTCCTGTGGCTGTTGTTGTATTTCGAAGATTTGCAAGACGGATATCTTCTGACGTGATCAAAGCAAGAATCTTGTTTCTTATTGAGGTCATTTACAATTGAAGTGTCCTAGATGCATATCAATTAAAAAGAGAGATGCGCCCCACAGGTGGTTCAATCCCCGTCCACACCTTAGAGCCTGAGTGGAAACGATTACTATGAGGTCTCTCCAGTTTCCTCCTAGCCTGGTTTCAGTTCTATTTGTCAAATCAAATCGAATTGTATTTGTCACATGCGCCAAATACAACAGGTGTAGACCTTACCGTGAAATGCTTACTTACAAGCCCTTAAACAACAATGCAGTTTTAAGAAAAATAAGAGTTAAGAACATTTTTACTAAATAAACTAAAGTAAAAAGAGTAACACAATAAAATGACAATAATGAGGCTATATACAGCTGGTATATAGTACTGAATCAATGCTCGTGGGTACAAGTTAGTCAAGGTAATTGAGGTAATATGTACATGTAGGTAGGGGTAAAGTGCTGTCTTGACAACTCCTAGGATCATTGTCACTTCATTGGTTTGAGAATGACCGTATGAGTTGGCAAGACAGCACAAACAGATCTGGGCTCAGGCTACTTTCTCCAGAACTCCACCTTGGAGACACGACACCATGTTGTACTGAGAGAGACTGGAGACCCGGCTAAGGGTTAAATAAAATGCATTCCTTCCAGGGAGTGACTGAGTTAGATAAATTAAGTATGCATTCCTTTTCATGAAGGTTGGCGAGCATAGAAATAGAATGAATAGAACTGGCTTTCATTCTAATTCTGTGTTTGTGACGTTCTATTCATTCATTCTAATTCTGTTTGTGACCGTTCTATTCATTCTACTTCTGTTTGTGACCGTTCTATTCATTCTAATTCTGTTTGTGACCGTTCTATTCATTCTAATTCTGTTTGCGACCGTTCTATTCATTCTAATTCTGTTTGCGACCGTTCTATTCATTCTAATTCTATGTTTGCGACCGTTCTATTCATTCTAATTCTATGTTCGTGAGTGTTCTATTCATTCTAATTCTGTGTTTGTGAGTGGGTCCAGGTGCCTATTGGTGGCACAAGCCCAGCTGGAGGACGTGAGGGAGTGACTCCCAGTGCTGTCACACACACACACAAGGGCACACATCCACACAGGCTGATGTGCTAACAGAGCCAGTGAGCTGAAAGAGACCGGCATCGATGCCAACCACCTCCCAGGGTTCAACAGTAACACTCGCTCTGCTCCTCTCCAGCTGCAGGTCTGCTAGCTACTCTACAACTGCCTTCCCTTTATCTATTCCCTTTATCTATTCCCTTTATCTACTCCCTTTATTATTCCCTTTATCTACACCCTTTATCTATTCCCTTTATCTACACCCTTTATCTATTCCCTTTATCTACTCCCTTTATCTATTCCCTTTATCTACACCCTTTATCGGCAGTGTAGCCTAGTGGTTAGAGCGTTGGGCTAGTAACCGGAAGGTTGTAAGTTCAAATCCCGAGCTGAAAAGGTACAAATCTGTCGTTCTGCCCCTGAACAGGCAGTTAACCCACTGTTCCTAGGCCGTCATTGAAAATAAGAATTTGTTCTTAACTGACTTGCCTGGTTAAATAAAGGTTAAATAAAAAATCTATTCCCTTTATATTCCCTTTATCTACCCTTTATCTATTCCCTTTATCTTTTACCCTTTATCTATTCCCTTTATCTATTTTATCTACACCTTTTATCTACACCCTTTATCTACACCCTTTATCTATTCCTTTATCTTATCTACACCTTTATCTACAACCACCCTTTATCTACACCCTTTATCTACTCCCTTTATCTACACCCTTTATCTATTCCCTTTATCTATTCCCTTTATCTATTCCCTTTATCTACACCCTTTATCTATTCCCTTTATCTATTCCCTTTATCTATTCCCTTTATCTACACCTTTTATCTACACCCTTTATCTATTCTCTTTATCTACACCCTTTATCTACACCCTTTATCTACACCCTTTATCTATTCTCTTTATCTACACCCTTTATCTATTCCCTTTATCTATTCCCTTTATCTACACCCTTTATATATCATTCCCTTTTTATCCCTTTATTCCCTTTATCTTTATCTACATCCTTTATCTATTCCCTTTATCTATTCCCTTTTTATCTACACCCTTTATCTATTCTTTATCTATTCCCTTTATCTATTCCCTTTATCTACATCCTTTATCTATTCCCTTTATCTACACCCTTTATCTATTCCCTTTATCTACACCCTTTCTCTATTCCCTTTATCTATTCCCTTTATCTACACCCTTTATCTATTCCCTTTATCTATTCCCTTTATCTACACCCTTTATCTATTCCTTTATCTACACCCTTTATCTATTCCCTTTATCTATTCCCTTTATCTATTCCCTTTATCTACACCTTTTATCTACACCCTTTATCTATTCCCTTTATCTATTCCCTTTATCTATTCCCTTTATCTATTCCCTTTATTTATTCCCTTTATTTATTCACTTTATCTACACCCCTTTATCTATTCCCTTTTATCTATTCCCTTTATCTACACCCTTTATCTACACCCTTTATCTATTCCCTTTATCTACACCCTTTATCTATTCCTTTATTATTCTTTATTACACCCTTTATCTACACCCTTTATCTATTCTCTTTATCTACACCCTTTATATATTCCCTTTATCTATTCCCTTTATCTACACCCTTTATCTATTCCCTTTATCTATTCCCTTTATCTATTCCCTTTATCTACACCCTTTATCTATTCCCTTTATCTACACCTTTATCTATTCCTTTATCTACACCCATTATCTATTCCCTTTATCTATTCCCTTTATCTACACCCTTTATCTATTCCCTTTATCTACACCCTTTATCTATTCCCTTTATCTATTCCTTTATCTATTTCCTTTATCTATTCCCTTTATCTATTCCCTTTATCTACACCTTTTATCTACACCCTTTATCTACACCCTTTATCTATTCCCTTTATCAATTCCCTTTATCTACACTCTATCTACACCCTTTATCTATTCCCTTTATCTATTCCCTTTATCTACACTCTATTTACACCCTTTATCTATTCCCTTTATCTATTCCCTTTATCTACACCCTTTATCTATTCCCTTTATCTACACCCTTTATCTATTCCCTTTATCTACACCCTTTATCTATTCCCTTTATCTATTCCCTTTATCTATTCCCTATATCTACACCCTTTATCTATTCCCTTTATCTACACCCTTTATCTATTCCCTTTATCTACACCCTTATCTATTCCCTTTTCTATTCTATTCCCTTTATCTATTCCCTTTATCTATTCCCTTTATCTACACCCTTTATCTATTCCCTTTATCTACACCCTTTATCTATTCCCTTTATCGTGCACTTTTTTGGACCTGGGCTTGAGATTTCCACATTCTCAGATTGTTGAGCACCCGGCCGCTAGTCATTCCATTATTTGTAGAAAACGAGTTATTCCTACAGTTGTTGGATCTTAATTTGATCACCCTGTTGTAGGATAACCTGTTTACAGTTGAAGTCGGGGGTTTACATACACCTTAGCCAAATACATTTAAACTCAGTTTTTCACAATTCCTGACATTTAATCCATATAAAGTCCCTGTCTCAGGTCAGATAGGATTACCGCTTTATTTTTAGAATGTGAAATGTCAGAATAATAGCAGAGAGAATGATTTATTTCAGCTTCACATTCCCAGTGGGTCAGAAGTTTACATACACTCAATTAGTATTTGGTAGCATTGCCTTTAAATTGTTTAACTTGGGCCAAACGTTTTGGGTAGCCTTCCACAAGCTTCCCACAATAAGTTGGATGAATTTTGGCCCATTCCTCCTGACAGAGCTGGTGTAACTGAGTCAGGTTTGTAGGCCTCCTTGCTCGCACACGCTTTTTCAGTTCTGCCCACACATTTTCTATAGGATTGAGGTCAGGGCTTTGTGATGGCCACTCTAATACCTTGACTTTGTTGTCCTTAAGCCATTTTGCCACAACTTTGGAAGTATGCTTGGGGTCATTGTTCATTTGGAAGACCCATTTGCGACCAAGCTTTAACTTCCTGACTGATTTCTTGAGATGGTGCTTCAATATATCCACATAATTTTCCACCCTCATGATGCCATCTATTTTGTGAAGTGCACCAGTCCCTCCTGCAGCAAAGCCCCCCCCCACAACATGATGCTGCCACCCCGTGCTTCACTGTTGAGATGGTGTTCTTCAGCTTACAACCCTTCCCTATTTCCTCCAAGCATAACAATGGTTATTATGGCCAAACAGTTCTATTTTTGTTTCATCAGACCAGAGGACATTTCTCCAAAAGTATGATCTTTGTCCCCATGTGCACTTGCAAACCGTAGTCTGGCTTTTTATGGCGGTTTTGGAGGAGTGGCTTCTTCCTTGCTGAGCCACCTTTAAGGTTATGTTGATGTAGGACTCATTTTACTGTGGATATAGATACTTTTGTACCTGTTTCTTCCAGTATCTTCAAAAGGTCCTTTGCTGTTGTTCTGGGATTTATTTGCACTTTTCGCACCAAAGTACTTTCATCTCTAGGAGACAGAACGCGTCTCCTTCCTGAGCGGTATGACGGCTGCGTGGTCCCATGGTGTTTATACTTGTGTGCTATTGTTTGTACAGATGAGCGCGGTACCTTCAGGCGTTTGGAAATTGCTCCCAAGGATGAACCAGACTTGTGGAGGTCTACAAATGTTCTTGGCTGATTTATTTTGATTTTCCCCCATGATGTCAAGCAAAGAGGCACTGAGTTTGAAGGTAGGCCTTGAAATACATCCACAGGTACACCTCCAATTGACTCAAATGATGTCCATTAGCCTATCAGAAGCTTCTAAATCCATGCCATCATTTTCTGGAATTTTCCAAGCTGTTTAAAGGCACAGTCAACTTAGTGTATGTAAACTTCTGACCCACTGGAATTGTGATACAGTGAATTATAAGTGAAATAATCTGTCTGTAAACAATTGTTGGAAAAATAACTTGTGTCATGCACAAAGTAGATGTCATAACGGACTTGCCAAAACTATAGTTTGTTAACAAGAAATGTGTGGAGTGGTTGAAAAAACAGTGTTAATGACTCCAACCTAAGGTGTATGTAAACTTCCAACTTCAACTGTATATACCAGGTGGTGTCAGAGGAAGGCCCAAGAAATTGTCAAAGACTCCAGTCACCCAAGTCAGACTGTTCTCTCTGCTACAGCACGGCAAGCGGTACCAGAGCGCCAAGTCTAGGTCCAAAAGGCTCCTTAACAGCTTCTACCCAAAAGCCATAAGACTGCTGAATAACTACTCAAATGGCCACCCGGGCTATTTACATTGACATATAACTAACTATCTAACTATAACTGTGCCTATAACTATATATAACTACAAGCTATAACTATATATCTAACTATAACTATGTCTATAACTGTCTATAACCATAATATATAACTATCTATCTATCTAACTATAACTATGTCTATTACTGTCTATAACTATAATCTATAACTATCTAACTAACTATAACTATGTCTATTACTGTCTATAACTATAATCTATAACTATCTAACTAACTATAACTATGTCTATTACTGTCTATAACTATAATCTATAACTATCTAACTAACTATAACTATCTAACTATAACTATAACTATATCTAACTAACTAACTATGACTATGTCTTTAACTATCTATAACTATAATCTAAAACTATCTAACTAACTATAACTATGTCTATTACTGTCTATAACTATAATCTATAACTATCTATCTATCTAACTATAACTATGTCTATTACTGTCTATAACTATAATCTATAACTATCTAACTAACTATAACTATGTCTATTACTGTCTATAACTATAATCTATAACTATCTAACTAACTATAACTATGTCTATTACTGTCTATAACTATAATCTATAACTATCTAACTAACTATAACTATGTCTATTACTGTCTATAACTATAATCTAAAACTATCTAACTAACTATAACTATGTCTATTACTGTCTATAACTATAATCTATAACTATCTAACTAACTATAACTATGTCTATTACTGTCTATAACTATAATCTATAACTATCTAACTAACTATAACTATGTCTGTTACTATCTATAACTATAATCTAAAACTAACTATTACTATAATCTATAACTATCTAACTAACTATAACTATGTCTATTACTATCTATAACTATAATCTAAAACTAACTATAACTATGTCTATTACTATCTATAACTATAATCTAAAACTAACTATAACTATAATCTATAACTATCTAACTAACTATAACTATGTCTATTACTATCTATAACTATAATCTAAAACTAACTATAACTATAATCTATAACTATCTAACTAACTATAACTATGTCTATTACTGTCTATAACTATAATCTATAACTATCTATAACTATTACTATGTATATTACTGTCTATAACTATAATCTATAACTATCTAACTAACTATAACTATGTCTATTACTATCTATAACTATAATCTATAACTATAACTATCTGTAACTATAATATATCTATAACTAACTATAACTATCTATAACTATAATCTATAACTAACTATAACTATCTATAACTATAATCTATAATAACTATGTCTATAACTATCTAACTAACTATAACTATGTCTATTACTGTCTATAACTATAATCTATAACTAACTATAACTATGTCTATAGCTATCTATAACTATAATCTATAACTATCTATAACTATAATCTATAACTAACTATAACTATGTCTATAACTATCTATAATCTATAACTATCTAACTAACTCTAACTATGTCTATTACTATCTATAACTATAATCTAAAACGATCTATAACTATAATCTAAAACTATCTATCTAACTATAACTATGTCTATTACTATCTATAACTATAATCTAAAACGATCTATAACTATAATCTAAAACTATCTATCTAACTATAACTATGTCTATTACTATCTACAACTAACTATAACTATGTCTATAACTAACTATAACTATGATTTTAGGAGTATGTTATTGTATGTGTATAATGTACATTAGATAAACACATTTGTGCAGATCCTTACTTTAGGACTGTAGTGCCAGTGTAGTTTCTCTAGGCTTCCGTTCTCCTCCCATCCACTCCCCACCATGTGTATATATATGTTTATGCGTGGCTGCAATTCGTGTCTGTCTATGGGGCTTAACCCATTGTGGTCTGAGTCAGCTATTCTGTAGTGTGTGTAGTGTTACTGCGTGCTCAGTGTCTGGTCTATAGACTCCAGGTATACTATGACTTGAGGCTTACGAGTGGGTATGTAACGGAGACATGTTATCTTCCACGGATAATCCCATCCTCTAGGGCTGCTTGCGGCTTCAGGGGCAGAGGTCTGAATCAGATGTGCTAGAAAAGAGACATACTGGACAAAAACATTAGGAACACCTGCTCTTTCCATGACACAGACTGACCAGGTGAATCCAGGTGAAAGATATGGTCCCTTATTGATGTCACTTGTTAAATCCACTTCAATCAGTGTAGATAAAGGGGAGGAGACGGGTTAAAGAAGGATTTTTAAGCCTTGAGGCAATTGATACATGGATTGTGTACGTGTGCCATTCAGAGGGTGAATGGGCAAGACAACAGATGTAAGTCCCTTTGAACAGGGTATGGTAGTAAGTACCAGGCGCACTGGTTTGAATGTGTCAAGAACTGCAACGCTGCTGGGTTTTTCACGCTCAACAGTTTCCCCGTGTGTATCAAGAATGGTCCACCACCCAAAGGACATCCAGCCAACTTGACACAACTGTGGGAAGCAATGGAGTCAACATGGATATGGAGCATTAAAGGTCGCCATAACACCACTCAACAAACATACTATCATTTAGAGAGCATCATGGGGGTTTTCTACATTTTAGAAACCGTGATGCACTGGAAATGATAGTATTGAGTATTGAGTGGTGTTATGGCGACCTCTACTGGTTAGAAAGGAGTACTGGTTATTTGTGAACCAATAACCTGATGACGGTGAACATTTAGTGGTGAATGTTCGGCTATACTATTAAAAAAAAAAAAACACACATCAAATCAACCTGACTGCTGTTAAGAATATCTGTCATTATTTAACAACAACAAAATACCTGATTTATCACAAATTAACACGAAATAAATTAACATCAGTGAAGAAGAAGCATTAAATATTTTCCAAATAGAGGTTCTAGTCACAGAGAGGTTTCACCTGTTAGACTTCATTATGATAGACAGATCATACCCCTAGTCACCTCTCCATGCACCATTCACCATTCTTGGTGTCATTTCTTTCAAAACTCTAGACACAAAACTCACAACCAATGCAAATTTTTCAAAACTCTTAACACTTTTTCCAATTGCTCGACTACAATACACAAAAAAAGCTAAGATCATTTGTTCATTGAACTAAAATAACCTGCTCAAAATGACACAACTTAACATCAAAGTTTTACCATTTCAAAATGCAATTCACACATTACATCTGAGATGACTGTCTATTCATTTCATTACAATGATCTCACTACCAATGGATACAACTGATCAAAACGATAAGTAACTGTTGCGTTACTCTTAATGCATAGTTTATTGGAAACTGACAAACAATATTCCATGTTTAGTTCATAAACGTTTCAGGATAACGAGATCCATTGACACCAATTACCGTGGAACCAACCAATTGGACAACATTATCTATGGATGTAATGTTTCATCATCATTCTTTATCAGACCCTGTTTCTATGGTCCCATGTACCACTTTTCCAGACCATGTTTTCAGATTTGACATTCCTGTGCATTCGCCGGCCACTTTATTAGGTACACCTATCTAGTACTGGGTAGGACCCCCTTTTGCCTCCACAACAGCCTGAATTATTCACGGTGTTGTACGTTAAGAGATGCCCAACTGCACACCACTGTTTTAAACAGCTGTTATTTGAGCATTTGTGGCCTTTCTGTTATCCTGAATGAGTCTGGACCTTCTCCTCTGACCTCTCTCATTAACAAGGTGTTTCTGCCCACAGAACTGCCACTCACTGAATGTGTTTTGTTTATCGTACCATTCTCTGTAAACTCTAGAGACTGTAGTGTGTCTCTGTAAACTCTAGAGACTGTAGTGTGTCTCTGTAAACTCTAGAGACTGTAGTGTGTCTCTGTAAACTCTAGAGACTGTAGTGTGTCTCTGTAAACTCTAGAGACTGTAGTGTGTCTCTGTAAACTCTAGAGACTGTAGTGTGTCTCTGTAAACTCTAGAGACTGTAGTGTGTCTCTGTAAACTCTAGAGACTGTAGTGTGTCTCTGTAAACTCTAGAGACTGTAGTGCGTCTCTGTAAACTCTAGAGACTGTAGTGTGTCTCTGTAAACTCTAGAGACTGTAGTGTGTCTCTGTAAACTCTAGAGACTGTAGTGTGTCTCTGTAAACTCTAGAGACTGTAGTGTGTCTCTGTAAACTCTAGAGACTGTAGTGTGTCTCTGTAAACTCTAGAGACTGTAGTGTGTCTCTGTAAACTCTAGAGACTGTAGTGTGTCTCTGTAAACTCTAGAGACTGTAGTGTGTCTCTGTAAACTCTAGAGACTGTAGTGTGTCTCTGTAAACTCTAGAGACTGTAGTGTGTCTCTGTAAACTCTAGAGACTGTAGTGTGTCTCTGTAAACTCTAGAGACTGTAGTGTGTCTCTGTAAACTCTAGAGACTGTAGTGTGTCTCTGTAAACTCTAGAGACTGTAGTGTGTCTCTGTAAACTCTAGAGACTGTAGTGTGTCTCTGTAAACTCTAGAGACTGTAGTGCGTCTCTGTAAACTCTAGAAACTGTAGTGTGTCTCTGTAAACTCTAGAGACTGTAGTGTGTCTCTGTAAACTCTAGAGACTGTAGTGTGTCTCTGTAAACTCTAGAGACTGTAGTGTGTCTCTGTAAACTCTAGAGACTGTAGTGTGTCTCTGTAAACTCTAGAGACTGTAGTGTGTCTCTGTAAACTCTAGAGACTGTAGTGTGTCTCTGTAAACTCTAGAGACTGTAGTGTGTCTCTGTAAACTCTAGAGACTGTAGTGTGTCTCTGTAAACTCTAGAGACTGTAGTGTGTCTCTGTAAACTCTAGAGACTGTAGTGTGTCTCTGTAAACTCTAGAGACTGTAGTGTGTCTCTGTAAACTCTAGAGACTGTAGTGTGTCTCTGTAAACTCTAGAGACTGTAGTGTGTCTCTGTAAACTCTAGAGACTGTAGTGTGTCTCTGTAAACTCTAGAGACTGTAGTGTGTCTCTGTAAACTCTAGAGACTGTAGTGTGTCTCTGTAAACTCTAGACTGACTGTAAACTCTAGAGACTGTAGTGTGTCTCTGTAAACTCTAGAGACTGTAGTGTGTCTCTGTAAACTCTAGAGACTGTAGTGTGTCTCTGTAAACTCTAGAGACTGTAGTGTGTCTCTGTAAACTCTAGAGACTGTAGTGTGTCTCTGTAAACTCTAGAGACTGTAGTGTGTCTCTGTAAACTCTAGAGACTGTAGTGTGTCTCTGTAAACTCTAGAGACTGTAGTGTGTCTCTGTAAACTCTAGAGACTGTAGTGTGTCTCTGTAAACTCTAGAGACTGTAGTGTGTCTCTGTAAACTCTAGAGACTGTAGTGTGTCTCTGTAAACTCTAGAGACTGTAGTGCGTCTCTGTAAACTCTAGAGACTGTAGTGCGTCTCTGTAAACTCTAGAGACTGTAGTGTGTCTCTGTAAACTCTAGAGACTGTAGTGTGTAAAAATCCCAGGAAGGCAGCTGTTTCTGAGATGCTGGAATCACCATGTGTGGCATCAACAATCATACCACGGTCAAAGTTGCTTAGATTACGCATCTTGCCCGTTCTAATGTTTGGTCGAACAACATCTAGCGCTCTCTACTCTTGAGTTGCAGGCAGCCACATGATTCGCTGTTCGAATGTAACCTTCCTTGATAGGCTAAATCAGGTCTGTAGAGCTGATGGTGTGACCTATGTCATTGTGTGGGATAATGTCAGGTTCCACCATGCTCAAATGGTGCAAGCATGGTTTCAGGCCCAACCACAATTTACCACCCTTGTACTTACCCCCATACTCTCCTTTCCTTAGCCCGATTGAGGAATTTTTCTCCACATAGAGATGGAAGGCATATGATAGGCGCTCTCACGAACAAGCCACCTTTCTCCAGGCCATGAATGACGCATGCAATGACATCACTGCAGACCAGTGTCAGGCCTGGATTCACTCGAAGATTCTTCCCAAGATGTTTGGCTAATGAAAACATCCATTGTGATGTGGATGAGAACCTATGGCCAAATCCACCAGACAGGTTTGATGGAAATATAGAAGTACAGTAATCAATCCTTTAGTTTTGCTTTTTACAGTAAGCCAGCTGAGGAACACTGCAGTGATGTTTTACAGTAAGCCAGCTGAGGAACACTGCAGTGATGTTTTACAGTAAGCCAGCTGAGGAACACTGCAGTGATGTTTTACAGTAAGCCAGCTGAGGAACACTGCAGTGATGTTTTACAGTAAGCCAGCTGAGGAACACCGCAGTTGATGTTTTACAGTAAGCCAGCTGAGGAACACAGCAGTTGATGTTTTACAGTAAGCCAGCTGAGGAACACCGCAGTTGATGTTTTACAGTAAGCCATCTGAGGAACACCGCAGTTGATGTTTTACAGTAAGCCAGCTGAGGAACACCGCAGTTGATGTTTTACAGTAAGCCAGCTGAGGAACACCACAGTTGATGTTTTAAAGTAAGCCAGCTGAGGAACACCGCAGTTGATGTTTTACAGTAAGCCAGCTGAGGAACACTGCAGTTGATGTTTTACAGTAAGCCAGCTGAGGAACACCGCAGTTGATGTTTTACAGTAAGCCAGCTGAGGAACACCGCAGTTGATGTTTTACAGTAAGCCATCTGAGGAACACAGCAGTTGATGTTTTACAGTAAGCCAGCTGAGGAACACAGCAGTTGATGTTTTACAGTAAGCCATCTGAGGAACACAGCAGTTGATGTTTTAAAGTAAGCCAGCTGAGGAACACAGCAGTTGATGTTTTACAGTAAGCCAGCTGAGGAACACTGCAGTTGATGTTTTACAGTAAGCCAGCTGAGGAACACCGCAGTTGATGTTTTACAGTAAGCCATCTGAGGAACACAGCAGTTGATGTTTTACAGTAAGCCAGCTGAGGAACACAGCAGTTGATGTTTTACAGTAAGCCAGCTGAGGAACACAGCAGTTGATGTTTTACAGTAAGCCATCTGAGGAACACAGCAGTTGATGTTTTACAGTAAGCCAGCTGAGGAACACAGCAGTTGATGTTTTACAGTAAGCCATCTGAGGAACACAGCAGTTGATGTTTTACAGTAAGCCAGCTGAGGAACACAGCAGTTGATGTTTTACAGTAAGCCATCTGAGGAACACAGCAGTTGATGTTTTACAGTAAGCCAGGTGAGGAACACAGCAGTTGATGTTTTACAGTAAGCCAGCTGAGGAACACAGCAGTTGATGTTTTACAGTAAGCCAGCTGAGGAACACAGCAGTTGATGTTTTACAGTAAGCCAGCTGAGGAACACAGCAGTTGATGTTTTACAGTAAGCCAGGTGAGGAACACAGCAGTTGATGTTTTACAGTAAGCCAGCTGAGGAACACAGCAGTTGATGTTTTACAGTAAGCCAGGTGAGGAACACAGCAGTTGATGTTTTACTGTAGTTTTTTCTTTTTTTGTTGTTTTATTTTTTCTTTGATTCAAAGAAACCTACGTTGTGATTTTATTGTATTTCATCAATAAATGTCATATTGTGTTCAATGATTCCACTGTGTCTGTAGTATTCTCTCTACCAGTCCTTTTACAGTAATGTATTTACATGTAGTACCATAATGAAACATGTATCACATATTTTGCACTACAATATTTAATGATTGTACAAACAACTACACAGTGAAACTATCAGTATCTTGTGTGTGGGTGATCTAAATGAATGTTCCTATGGTATTTCATGATAAATTAGTTTTTTGAACCGATGATTCTGCAAGTGCAAGGTTTCTTTAAAGATATGAATGCACAATGCTCTGTTTTGAACAATGGACAGCCTGTGTTACAAGTGATGACCGTTTTGAATTTTGTGTCTAGAGTTCTGAAAAAGGAGGTTCTGAAATTAGTGCCAAAGTGATTGTAAAAAACTGTGATCACCATGGTTTATATTCATATCTGGTAGTCTATTCTTCTATAATAATCCAATTACAATTTAAGGAAAGTGTATTTCACAAAGTCACATCAATATATTCTCATTACATTAATCTTCACTAAGATCTAGTGCTTAGATCGTTGGACCTGTAACCGAAAGGTTGTTAGATCGAATCCCTGAGCTGACAAGTTAAAAATCTGTCGTTCTGCCCCTGAACAAGGCAGTTAATCCCACTGTTCCTAGGCCGTCATTGTAAATAACTGACTTGCCTCGTAAAATAATGACATCAATATTTACTAGGGTACTACTCTACATTTTACTAGACCTAATTTCAGCAGTAGAGTAATGGAGTCTTGGAATGATTCATTATCCCACTCTATTACAGACACACCGGACAATTAATGAAAATGGAATCTCAGATAGACTGACAGCATTGTTGATCCAATCACTGTTACGCGTGAGACATAAAGCCCGCCTTTATTCTGTACACAACCAATCAGCATCGGGCATTGATGGCTAATTCATGAGATCACAAAGGGGAGTGACGCAGATATTATAGACGCCCCACATTTCTATTAAATCTACAGGAATTCAAATGTCTAATCTGTAAATGTCTAATTTCTTATTTTACGAGAATAAATAGTGATTTATAAAAGAGACACAGATTAATTTCGTCGCACTGCTCTGCTAACGCCGTTCATGTTGGAGGTTGCTGCT
>NC_056438.1:80011255-80061255 GCF_018296145.1 Oncorhynchus tshawytscha | reverse complement strand
CTTTCATATCTCACCTTTCTCATATTTTTCATATCTATATTCCATCTTCATATTCTTTCATTCATTCTTCCTATCATTTCACCACCACTGTTCTTTCCATATCTCTTCCTTTATATCATCTATTATCTGTTCTTTCTCTTTCTTCTTATCTCTTCCTTTATATTCATTTCTTCTTCATATCTCTTCCTTCTTATCATATTCATTTCTTCCATATTCTTCACATTTTAGTATCTATTTCACATTCCTTCTTCACATTCTTTATTTTATCATTATATTCCATTTCTTCATATCTCATTTTCATATATCTTCCTTTCATATATCTCTTATTTTTTCTATTTCTTTCACTTCTCTTTCTTCTTCATATCTCTTCCTTCTTCTATATCCACACTTTCACATTCTTCCTTCATATCTCTTCATATCTCTTTATCTCACACACTTCCATATCTCTTCTTCTCTCTTATATTCTCTTCCTTCACATCTCTTTCCTTCCACATGTCTTTTTCTTCCATATCTCTTCCATTTCTTTACCACACATCCACACATCCTTCCATATCATTCTTTCCACACCATATCATATCTCATTGTCACTCATCCTTCTATCATCTCAATTTTATACTCACATTCTCTTCACTATATCTCCTTCCATTTCTCCACATCTTCTTCCATTCCACACATCACCTTATACATTCATATCTTCCATTCTTCTTCTTCATATCTCTTTTTCTATATTCTTCCTTTTTCTTCATATTTCATATCTCTTCCTTTATTCCTTTTTTATTCATTGTCTCTTCATATCTCTTTCTAGTTCATATCTCTTCCTGTATCTCACCTTTCATATCTCCTTCAGTATCATATTCCTTCCTTTTCTCTCACATCTCTTCATTTCATATCTCTTCCTTTCCTATCTCATTTCCTTTCTATCTCTTCATATCTCTTAATTCACCTCCTTCCACATCTCCTTCCACTATATCTCCACACACACACACCACACACACACCACACACACACCACACCACACCACACACACACCACACCACACACACACCACACACACACCACACCACACCACACACCACACCACACCACACACCCACACACACACACCACACACACACCACCACACCACACACCTCACACCACACACACACCACACACACACACACCTTCACACACACACCACACACATTTCACACACACACCACACCTCTTCATATCACCACACCACACACCACACACATTGTCTCACACACTTACACCACACACACCATTATACACACACACCACACACATACACACCACACACACACACACACCACACCATCACACACCACACCACCACACACACACCACACACACACACACCACACCACACACACACACACCACACACACACCACACACACACATCTCACCACACCACACCACACACACACCACACACACCACACCACCATATCTCACCACATTTTAGTATCATATCTACTGTCTCTTCTCACATTCTTCACACAGTATCATATCCACTGTCTTTCTCCATATCTCACACACACCACACTTCACACACCACACACCACATTCCACACTTCACACTCACACATCACACACACATTTTAGTACACATTACATTCACCATCTTCATATCTCACACACTTTACATCATACACATTGTTCTCTTCACATATCTCACACAACACTAGTATTTATATCCACACACACCACTTCACACCATATCACACAACACACCACACACACACCATATTCATTGTTCACCACACACACATTCCACCATATCACACACACACTTCACATCACACACACACACACCATACCACACACACCACACACATTCCACACACACACACCACATCACATGTTCCACACCATATCACCACACTTTAGTATCACACCACACACTTCACATCTCACACATTTTACACACATCACTCCACATCACTTCACATCACACACACACCACACCACACACACACCACACCACACCACACCACACACACACACCACACACACACCACACACACCACACCACACCACACCACACACACACCCATATTATACACCACACCACACACCACACACACACACACCACACACACCACACACACCACACCACACACACACCACACACCACACCACACCACACACACACACACACCACACCACACACACCACACCACACACACACCACACACCCACATCACACACTTTACACACTCACCACACACACACATCCACACACACACACTACACACACACCACACCACCACACACACCACACCACACCACACACACACACCACACCACACACACCACACACTCACATCTCCACATCACACCACACACACACACACACCACACACACACTCACACCCACACACCACACCATACACACACCACACACACACACCACACCACACACACCACACCACACACACACACACACACATCCACTTCACACATCACTTCCCTTTCTTCTTCATACACACACACATACACACATTCACACACACACACACCACACACACCACACACACACACACACACACACACACACACCACACACACACCACACACCACACCACACCACACACACCACATACACACCACACCACACCACACACACATATCTCACCACAGTACTCATACACTCACACCTCACACCATTCCACACACACCACACACACACACCACACTTCACCACATATCTCCACACCTTCCACCACATTCACACACCACTCCATTCACTCCATATTCCACACCACACACTACCACACACACACCAACCCACATCACACCCACACCACACATACACATATGTCCACACCACACCTATTCACACACACACCACACCACACACCACACCACACACACCACATCACACCACACCACATACACACACACACACACTCTCCTTCTATAATAGCCTTCTTTACCAGTATTGTTATTCAGTATCTTAGTTTTGAAGTTCTATTTTACAGCCCCTTCTCCTCCTACATCTCTTAATTTTACATCCTCTCCTCATTCCTCATCTCTTCCTTTCCATATCTCTTAATTCCTTCCATCCATATTCATATTCCTGTCTTTCTTCTTCATATTCTTCTTCCATATCTCTTCCGCTTTCATATCTTTCTCTTCTTTCATATCTCTTCTTCTTTCATATCTATTCCTTCCTTCTCTTTCATATCTCTTAATTTTTCTTCATATTCATTGTTCCTTCTTCATATCTCTTCCTTTGTATCATATTCTCTTCCTTTCATATCTCTTAACATTATATATTCATCTTCTTCTTCATATCTCCTTTTCCATTATATTCATTGTCTTCCTACATCTCATTCTCATTTAATCTTCCTTCATTATCATTCTTCTTTCTTCTCTTCCTTCCTTCTTCCTTTTCTCCACATCTCTTCTATCATATCTCTGTATATTCTTAATTTTTATTATATATTCATTGTCTCTTTCTTCTTATATCTCTTCTTTAGTATCATATTCATTGTTCTTCATATCTCTTAATTTTAGTTCATATCTCATTCTTCTTCATATCTCTTCATATCTCTTAATTCATTTAGTATCTTTAGTATATTCTCTTTTTCTCTTCTTCATTCTTTATCTCTTTTTAGTCATATTCTTCCTTCTTCATATCTCTTCCTTCCTTTATCATTTTACTGTTCTTCTTCATATCTCTTCCTTAGCATTATATCTCTGTTCTTTCTTCATATCTCTTAATCTTTCCATTATATTCATTGTTCTTCTATATCTTAATTTTAGTATTATATTCATTGTTCTTCATATCTTCATATCTCTTAATTTTTCATATCTCTTTCTTCATCACATTCTTAATTTCTAGTATCTCTTATATTCATTATTCTTCTTTCATATCTCTTCCTTCTTTACATATCTTTCCTTTTCTTTATCATTCTCTATCAATTCATTCTTCTTCTTCATATCTCTTAATTTCCATATTATATCCACATCTCTTCCTCTTCATATCTCTAATTTTATATCATATTCTTTCTTCATATCTTCATATCCTCTTCATATTCTTCTCATCATCTTCCTAGTATTCATATTCATATCTCTTTCTTCCATATCCTATTACATCTTCTTTTCTCTTATATTCTTTTCTCTTATTCTTCTTTATCTCATTTCTTCATATCTCTTCCTTTTATCATATCTCTGTTCTTTCATATCTCTTATATTCCTTTAGTATTATATTCATTGTTCTTCCTTCCATATCTCTTTTTAGTATTTTATATTCTTGTCATTCTTCTTCATATCTCTTTTTTCTATCTTATATTCATTCTCCTTGTTCTTTCATATCTCTTCCTTTCCATATCTATTCATTATTCTTCTTCATATCTTCTTCATATTTCTTTATATATATTCCTCTTCTTATATCTCCTTTCCATATTTTCATTCTATCCTATTCTTAGTATTATTTATACATCCATTCTTCTTTCATATCTCTTCTTTTAGTATTATATTTTTTATCTCTTTCTTCATTCTCTTATATCTTTCCATATCTCTTATTATATTCTTGTTCCTATTCTTCATATCTCTTCCCTTTCTTATATTCATTCTCAGATATCTTTCATTCTCTAATTTTAGATTATATTACATTGTTCTCTTCTATATCTCTTATATCTCTTAGTATTCTTATTTCTTCTTCATATCTCTTCCTTATCTTATATCTCTTCTTCTCATATTCTTTCCTTCTTCATATGTTCTTCATTCTCTTTTCTTCATATCTCTTCTTTTTACATTATCTTCATTTCTTCTTCATATCTCCTAATTTTCCTTATTTATATCTCATTGTTCTTCATATTCTTCTTTCTCTATATTCCATTTTCTTTTTCATATCTCTTCTTCTTTCTTATATTCATTGTCTTTCATATCTCTTAATTTTCTCATATCTCTTTCATATCTCTTCTTTCTCATTCTTCTTTCATATCTCTTTATATTCTTTCTTATTTCATATTCATTCTTTCTTTTCATATTCTTAATTTTTTATCATATTCATTATTCTTTCTTCATATCTCTTAATTTTTCTTATATTCATTGTTCTTTTCATATATCTTCCTTTTTATATATTCCTTCATTTCTTCATATCTTAATATTTCTTCCTTTTTCATATCTCTGTTCCTTTCTTCATATCTCTCCTCCTTCTTTCTATCTTTATATTCTCCTCTTTCTTCATATCTAGGGTTCTTAATTTTAGTATTTCCATATGTTCCTTTCATATCTCTTCATTCTTAGTATTATATTTCATTCTCTTCCTTTTTTTATATTCTTTAAATTTTATATCTTTATTCATTCTCTTTCTTTCATATTCTTAATTTTCTATTTTATATTCATTCTCTTCTTCTTCTTATTCTTATATTCATATCTCTTATATCATTTCATTCTTCATATTCTCTTCCTTTTATATCTCTTTCTTTCATATCTTTCTTCATTCTATTCCTTTCTTCTTCATATCTCTTCATATCTTTAATTCTTATTATATCACATTCTTTCTTCTTCATATCTCTTTATTTCATCTTCTTCATTCTATATCTACTTCCATTTTCTATATATCTTTAATTTTAGTCTTCATATCTTCTTCTTCTTCTATATATCTCTTATATTTCTTATTCTTTATATTCTCAATTTTCATTCCTTCTATGTTCCTTTCATATCTCTTAAGATTATATTCATATTTCATTCTTCTTTCATATCTCTATTTTCTTTAGCATTATATATCTCTTTCCTTTCCTTCATATCTCTTTCCATTCCTAGTATTATATCTCTTCCTTCTCTTCATATCTCTTTTTCTATCATATCTTCTTCTTCTTTCCACATCTCTTCCTTTTCATATCTTGTCTCTTCTTCTATTATTCTTCCTTTACATTATTTCCATTTTCCTTATCTCTTCTTATATCTTTTCTTTCATATCTTTCCATATCTATATCTCATATTTCTTTTATATTCTCTATTCATTCTCTTCTTCATATCTCTTAATTTAGTATATATCTATATCTCTTTCATATCTCTTCTCTTATATCATCTTCTCTTTCATATCTCTTCTTATATCATTTAGTTCATCTTCATTGTTCTTTCTTCATATCTCTTAATTCCTAGTATCATATATCTACTTCTTCTTCATATCTCTCTTCAGTATTTATATCATTGTTCTTCATATCTCCATTTTAGTATCATTCATTGTCTTTCATATCTCTTCTTTCTAGTATCATATTCCTTGTTCTTCATATCTCTTAATTTTAGCATTATATTCCATATGTCTTCTTCATATCTCTTTATATCTCCTTCTTATATGTTCATTTCTTCATATCTCTAATTTTAGTCTTTATATCTCTCTTCTCATATCTCTTAATTTTCCTATTATCATATCTGTTCTTCTTCATATCCTTAGCATTATATCTCATCTCTTCCTTCATATCTCTTCTTTCTACATCCTCTTCACATTCTTCCTTTTCATATCTACTGTTCTTCTTCATATCTCTTCCTATCTCTTCATATATATTCCTTTTCATATTCTCTATCTTTTTCTATATCATTCTTCCTTCCTCTTCATATCTCTTAATTTTAGTATCATATTACTGTCTCTTCTCTCTATATTCTTAATTTTAGTATTATATTCATTGTTCTTCCTTCATATCTCTTAATTTTAGTATTATATCATTGTTCTTTCTTCATATCTCTTAAATTTTATATTATCTTTCTATTATCTTCTTTCATATTCAATTTTAGCATTATATTCTTCATCTATATTCTTCATATCTCTTAATTTTAGTCTTTATTTATATCTGTTCTTCTTCTATATCTCTTTTATATTCCTTATTATATCTCTTCTTCTTCATATCTCTATTATATCTCTTGTTCTTCTTCATATTCTTAATTTTCCTTCTCATATCTCTTCTTCTATCTCTTCTTTTTTCCTTTCCTTTTATCATTCTATTCTTCCTTCTTCATATTATAATCCTTAGTACATTTTATATTCATTGTTCTTCTTCATATCTCTTAATTTTAGTATCTTATTCATTGTCTCTTCATATTCTCTTAATTTTAGTATCATATCTACTTCTTCTTCATATCTCTTAATTTTCTATTATATTCATTGTTCTTCTATATCTCTTAATTTTAGTATCATATTACTGTTCTTCTTCATATCTCTTCTCTTCAATTTTAGTATCATATCTCATTGTCTCTTCTTCATATATCTCTTCCTTAGTATTATCATATTCATTGTTCCTTCCTCTTCATATCTCTTAATTCTTCATCTCCTATTATTTATATTCATTGTCTCTTCTTCATATCTCTTAATTTTAGTATTATATTTATTGTTCTTCTCATATCTCTTAATTTTAGTATTATATTCATTGTTCTTCATATCTCTTAATTTTACATATATTCATATCTCTTCTTTAGTATCATATCTCTTTCTTCATATCTCTTCCTTTCCTTCATATCTCTTCCTTCATATTATATTCTCCATTATATCTCTTCCATATCTCATTCTTTTTTATATCATATTCATTGTCTCTTCATATCTCTTCCTTTCAATCTCTTCCTTTTATCATATTCATTGTTCTTTACATTCTTATTCTTTATATTTTTTAGTATCATTTCATTGTTCTTCATATCTCTTCCTTTCTTCATTATATTCTCTGTCTCTTCTCTACATCTCTTCCTAGTATCATATCCTTTCTCTATATTCTTCATATCTCTAGTATCATATCTGTTCTTCATATTCTTCCTATCATATCTCTGTCTCTTCTTCATATCTCTTTTAGTATTATATATCTCTTACTGTCTCTATCTCTTCATATCTCTTTATATCTCTTCCTAGTATTTATATACATATTCTCTTCATATCTCTTAATTCCAATTATATTCATTTGTTCTTCATATCTCTAATCCTTTATATATATCTCTATATCTCTTCTTCATATCTCTAGTTATATTCTTGTCTCTTCTCTACATCCTATTCTTATATCATATTCATTGTTCTTCATATCTCTTCCTTTTATCATATCTTTATCATATCTTGTAATTCTTCTTCATATCTCTCCTTCTTCATATTCTTCCTTTCATATATTCCATTGTTCTTTCATATCTCTTAATTTACATCATATCTCCATATCTTCTTTCTTCATATCTCTTCTTTATCTCTTAATTTTCATATCTCATTGTTCTTCTCATATCTCTTAATTTCTAGTATCATATTCTCTCCTTCTTCATATCTCTCTCTTTCATTATATCTCTTGTTCTTCATATCTCTTAATTTTAGTATATCTCCTTTCTTCTTCATATCTCTTCTATTTTTTCTTCCATATCTACTTCCTTTTCATATCTCTTCCTTTCTACATCATATTCATTCCTCTTCATATCTTCTCTTCCTTCATATCTCTACACATTCTTTCTTTCATATATCTTCTTTCTCTATATTCTTCTCCACATCCTCTTTTCTCCACATCTCTCATTCTCCACATCCTTCTCCACATCCTCCTTCTCCACATCCTCATTCTCCACATCTTCTTTCTTCACATCCTTCTCCACATCTTTTCCACATCCTCCTTCTCCACATCCTCATTCTCCACATCTCCTTCCTCCTTCTCCACATCTCTTCTCCACATCCTCCTTCTCCACATCCTCTTCTTCTCACCCACCTCCTCCTTCTCCACATCCTCCTTCCCTTCTTCTCCACATCCTCCTTCTCCACATCCTCCTCCTCCACATCCTCCTTCTCCACATCCTCCTCCTCCACATCTCCTTCTCCACATCCTCCTCCACATCCTCCTTCTCCACATCCTCCTTCTCCACATCCTCCTCCTCCTTCTCCACATCCTCCTTCTCCACATCCTCCTCCACATCCTCCTCCACATCCCCCGTTCGTCCGTTTGCCTGAAGTAGTAGATTCACATTCCATGTGAGTCATTTAGCAGACTCTCTTATCCAGAGCCACTACAGTAGTGAGTCATTTAGCAGACTCTCTTATCCAGAGCCACTACAGTAGTGAATCATTTAGCAGACTCTCTTATCCAGAACCACTAAGCTGACTCTCTTATCCAGATCCACTACGGTAGTGAATAATTTAGCAGACTCTCTTATCCAGAGCCACTACAGTAGTGAATCATATAGCAGACTCTCTTATCTAGAGCCACTACAGTAGTGAGTCATTTAGCAGACTCTCTTATCTAGATCCACTACGGTAGTGAATAATTTAGTAGACTCTTTTCTAGAGCCACTTACAGTTAGTGCATTCATCTGAAGATAACTAGGTGAGACAACCACATACAGTATCACAGCCATAGTAAGTCCATGTTTCCTCATTACAATAGCTATCAGCAGCCAGAACCCTGTAGGACAAGACCGATGTTAATTACTATGGAGACAACACGACACTTCAATTGACCGAGCAAGACTATACGACTCCTCTTTGCCCCGAAATAGCAGAAGTCCCTTCCCAGCTATTGGAGCACATCTCTAGGCAGTCATAGACAACTCCATCACAACATACAAGGGGACTTTTCTTTCTCTTCTCTCTTTTGCCGCAGCGTTCACCAAGATGATCACGATAAACGGACAAGAATACCACCTGCAGTTGGTAGACACAGCAGGACAGGTAGTAGTCACGCACCACAGGGATTTATTTTGAAAAACATTTATACAAGACCTTACATTTCTACGTTGACTCGTGGTTGGGGATCTCATGATGTCGTATCACCATTAGAATTGTAGAACACAGGCTACCCACTCTAGAATGCGCCCTACCTCTAATTAGAATGCTTGCTGGGTACATTGCTTTACTCTCTGACACTAAGGCCTAGATTCTAAGCGGTATACTAGTATGGACATTGGGACACTATGTTACAGTATGCAGGCTAAGTACTTATTTCACACATTTCTCTGTCTCTCTTTCTCCTCCCCTTTCCTCTCTCTCCTCTCTCCCTCTCTGTCTTTTCCAGGATGAATACTCTATATTTCCTCAGACCTATTCCATAGATATCAATGGATACATCTTGGTCTACTCTGTCACGTCTAATAAAAGGTTAGTCAGCTATTTACTCGACTGTCTTTTAATGATTTAGATTGTGCAGAATGATCTGTAGTAGGGGTGATCAACCACTGGGCAGGCTTTTACTTAGTGAATCAGACAGCTTTGTGTCTGAGGTAAAAACAAACGGAAGCATCATTATAAAATGTTTGAGAGAGTTGTTGTTCAACAGTCTGATGATGTTTTAAAGTTGTTCAGGGGATGTAACACATACAAAAGCCCAGGACCAGACTAAATGAGTGGACATGTGTTAAAGCACTGTGCTGAACAACCGGCCGGTGTTTTTAACAGACATTTTCCAATCCTCACTCGACCAGCAACACGTGCCGGTATTGTGGAAAACCTCAATAATTATACCCATTCCTAAAGCATCTAATCCCTCTGTGCTGAATGACTACCGCCCTGTCGCCTTGACTTCCTTAGTAAGGAAATGCCTTGAGAAACTTATTCATATTCTCAGCGTCACCCAGAAGCTTCTCGACCCATTTCAGTTTGCCTATCAGCCTAGCAGAGGAGTTGATGATGCCATTCTTACCCTCCTTAACATGGTCTATAGACATCTAGAGGGGGTATTAACATGGTCTATAGACATCTAGAGGGGGTATTAACATGGTCTATAGACATCTAGAGGGGGTATTAACATGGTCTATAGACATCTAGAGGGGTATTAACATGGTCTATAGACATCTAGAGGGGGTATTAACATGGTCGTCTACAGACATCTAGAGGGGGGTATTAACATGGTCGTCTACAGACATCTAGAGGGGTATTAACATGGTCGTCTACAGACATCTAGAGGGGGTATTAACATGGTCGTCTACAGACATCTAGAGGGGGTATTAACATGGTCTATAGACATCTAGAGGGTGTATTAACATGGTCTACAGACATCTAGAGGGGTATTAACATGGTCTACAGACATCTAGAGGGGGTATTAACATGGTCTATAGACATCTAGAGGGGGTATTAACATGGTCTATAGACATCTAGAGGGGTATTAACATGGTCTACAGACATCTAGAGGGGGTATTAACATGGTCTACAGACATCTAGAGGGGTATTAACATGGTCTATAGACATCTAGAGGGGTATTAACATGGTCTATAGACATCTAGAGGGGTATTAACATGGTCTATAGACATCTAGAGGGTGTATTAAAATGGTCGCCTACAGACATCTAGAGGGGGTATTAACATGGTCGTCTACAGACATCTAGAGGGGGTATTAACATGGTCTATAGACATCTAGAGGGGGTATTAACATGGTCTATAGACATCTAGAGGGGGTATTAACATGGTCTATAGACATCTAGAGGGGGTATTAACATGGTCTATAGACATCTAGAGGGGGTATTAACATGGTCTATAGACATCTAGAGGGGTATTAACATGGTCTATAGACATCTAGAGGGGTATTAACATGGTCTATAGACATCTAGAGGGGGGTATTAACATGGTCTATAGACATCTAGAGGGGGTATTAACATGGTCGTCTACAGACATCTAGAGGGGGTATTAACATGGGTCTACAGACATCTAGAGGGGGTATTAACATGGTCTATAGACATCTAGAGGGGTATTAACATGGTCTATAGACATCTAGAGGGGGTATTAACATGGTCTACAGACATCTAGAGGGGGTATTAACATGGTCTATAGACATCTAGAGGGGGTATTAACATGGTCTATAGACATCTAGAGGGGGTATTAACATGGTCTATAGACATCTAGAGGGGGTATTAACATGGTCTATAGACATCTAGAGGGGTATTAACATGGTCTATAGACATCTAGAGGGGGTATTAACATGGTCTATAGACATCTAGAGGGGGTATTAACATGGTCTATAGACATCTAGAGGGGTATTAACATGGTCTATAGACATCTAGAGGGGTATTAACATGGTCTATAGACATCTAGAGGGGTATTAACATGGTCTATAGACATCTAGAGGGGTATTAACATGGTCTATAGACATCTAGAGGGGGTATTAACATGGTCTATAGACGTCTAGAGGGGGTATCAACATGGTCTATAGACGTCTAGAGGGGGTATCAACATGGTCTACAGACGTCTAGAGGGGGTATTAACATGGTCTATAGACATCTAGAGGGGGTATTAACATGGTCTATAGACATCTAGAGGGGGTATTAACATGGTCTATAGACATCTAGAGGGGGTATTAACATGGTCTATAGACATCTAGAGGGGTATTAACATGGTCTATAGACATCTAGAGGGGGTATTAACATGGTCTATAGACATCTAGAGGGGGTATTAACATGGTCTATAGACATCTAGAGGGGTATTATCATGGTCTATAGACATCTAGAGGGGGTATTAACATGGTCTATAGACATCTAGAGGGGGTATTAACATGGTCTATAGACATCTAGAGGGGGTATTAACATGGTCTATAGACATCTAGAGGGGGTATTAACATGGTCTATAGACATCTAGAGGGGGTATTAACATGGTCTATAGACATCTAGAGGGGGTATTAACATGGTCTATAGACATCTAGAGGGGGTATTAACATGGTCTATAGACATCTAGAGGGGGTATTAACATGGTCTATAGACATCTAGAGGGGGTATTAACATGGTCTATAGACATCTAGAGGGGGTATTAACATGGTCTATAGACATCTAGAGGGGGTATTAACATGGTCTATAGACATCTAGAGGGGTATTAACATGGTCTATAGACATCTAGAGGGGGTATTAACATGGTCTATAGACATCTAGAGGGGGTATTAACATGGTCTATAGACATCTAGAGGGGGTATTAACATGGTCTATAGACATCTAGAGGGGGTATTAACATGGTCTACAGACATCTAGAGGGGTATTAACATGGTCTATAGACATCTAGAGGGGGTATTAACATGGTCTACAGACATCCAGAGGGGGTATTAACATGGTCTATAGACATCTAGAGGGGGTATTAACATGGTCGTCTACAGACATCTAGAGGGGGTATTAACATGGTCTATAGACATCTAGAGGGGTATTAACATGGTCTATAGACATCTAGAGGGGGTATTAACATGGTCTATAGACATCTAGAGGGGGTATTAACATGGTCTATAGACATCTAGAGGGGGTATTAACATGGTCTATAGACATCTAGAGGGGGTATTAACATGGTCTATAGACATCTAGAGGGGGTATTAACATGGTCTATAGACATCTAGAGGCCAAATCCCATGTTAGGGTTCTATTTGTTGACTTTTCTTCTGCCTTCAACACAATCCAGCCTTACATTCTGGCACAGAGACTCATTCAGGACTTCTCCTTAGATGGGGGGCTGGTTTTGTGGCTGTTGGACTTCCTGAGCCAACACTCACAGTGAGTCAAAATAGGTCCCCACGTGTCGGACATACGCAATACCAACACAGGCGCTCCTCAGGGATGTGTTTTGTCTCCACTTCTGTACATCTTGTACACTAATAGTTGTACTAGGTCCCATCCTGACAGACACCTTGTTAAGTTCGCTGATGACACTGCCTTGATCAGCCTGTTGCATGATGACGAGGGACATCATGGCCCGGTCCTAGATGACTTTGTAGAGTGGTGTGAGGAATCACACTTGGTCCTCAATACCAACAAGACCAAAGATATGTGCATGGACTTCAGGAAGCGTACAACACCTACCTCTGCAACATCTATCAGAGGTCAGAACATAGAGATTGTAGAGGAATAGAGATATCTGGGTGTCCTCTTGGACAATAAGCTTCAGTGGAGTAAATGTACAGACCTGATCTACATAAAGAGCCAACAGAGACTGTACTTTCTCAAAAAGCTGGGATCTTTTAATGTAGACTGTACTATACTGACTCTGTTTTACAAATCTTTCAGTGAGAGTATTTTAACTTTTTTTATTGTTTGTTGGTTTGGCAATGCCACTGTCAGCCAGAGAAATATGCTGAGAAGGATTATCACCACAGCAAGCAAGGTACTTGGAGTCAAACAGACAGGCCTGGATGAGATCTTTAAGGTCAGGGCCCGCCCCAAGGTACTAGGAGTCAAACAGACAGGCCTGGATGAGATCTTTAAGGTCAGAGCCCTCCCCAAGGTACTTGGAGTCAGACAGACAGGCCTGGATGAGATCTTTAAGGTCAGGGCCCTCCCCAAGGTACTAGGAGTCAAACAGACCGGCCTGGATGAGATCTTTAAGGTCAGGGCCCTCCACAAGGTACCAGGAGTCAAACAGACAGGCCTGGATGAGATCTTTAAGGTCAGAGCCCTCCCCAAGGTACTTGGAGTCAAACAGACAGGCCTGGAGGAGATCTTTAAGGTCAGGGCCTCTCCCCAAGGTACTTGGAGTCCAACAGACAGGCCTGGATGAGATCTTTAAGGTCAGGGCCCTCTGCAAGGCTCACAAAATCATTTTAGACCTAAGCCACCCCCTGTACCCAGACTTTGAACTAGTCCCCTCTGGGCGCAGGTATAGGGCACCGCTCAGCAGGAAAAACACAACTAGACAATCATTTGTGCCAGGAGTCATATCCCTCCTAAATAGCTCGGGCTAATGTTCCTATCGATTCAAGGCCAGCTGGCTGATGTTCCTATGCACTCAGTAAGGCCAGCAGGCTAATGTTCCTATAGACTCAGTAAGGCCAGCAGGCTAATGTTCCTATGCACTCAGTAAGGCCAGCAGGCTAATGTTCCTATAGACTCAGTAAGGCCAGCAGGCTAATGTTCCTATAGACTCAGTAAGGCCAGCAGGCTAATGTTCCTATCCACTCAGTAAGGCCAGCAGGCTAATGTTCCTATCCACTCAGTAAGGCCAGCAGGCTAATGTTCCTATCCACTCAGTAAGGCCAGCAGGCTAATGTTCCTATAGACTCAGTAAGGCCAGCAGGCTAATGTTCCTATAGACTCAGTAAGGCCAGCAGGCTAATGTTCCTATCTACCCAGTAAGGCCAGCAGGCTAATGTTCCTATAGACCCAGTAAGGCCAGCAGGCTAATGTTCCTATCCACTCAGTAAGGCCAGCAGGCTAATGTTCCTATCCACTCAGTAAGGCCAGCAGGCTAATGTTCCTATCCACTCAGTAAGGCCAGCAGGCTAATGTTCCTATAGACTCAGTAAGGCCAGCAGGCTAATGTTCCTATCCACTCAGTAAGGCCAGCAGGCTAATGTTCCTATAGACTCAGTAAGGCCAGCAGGCTAATGTTCCTATAGACTCAGTAAGGCCAGCAGGCTAATGTTCCTATAGACTCAGTAAGGCCAGCAGGCTAATGTTCCTATCCACTCAGTAAGGCCAGCAGGCTAATGTTCCTATCCACTCAGTAAGGCCAGCAGGCTAATGTTCCTATCCACTCAGTAAGGCCAGCAGGCTAATGTTCCTATAGACTCAGTAAGGCCAGCAGGCTAATGTTCCTATAGACTCAGTAAGGCCAGCAGGCTAATGTTCCTATCCACTCAGTAAGGCCAGCAGGCTAATGTTCCTATAGACTCAGTAAGGCCAGCAGGCTAATGTTCCTATCTACCCAGTAAGGCCAGCAGGCTAATGTTCCTATAGACCCAGTAAGGCCAGCAGGCTTATCTATACAGTATCTATAACAGTATCAATGACAGTATCTTTGACAGTATGTTTGACAGTATCTATGACAGTATGTTTGACAGTATCTATAACAGTATGTTTGACAGTATCTATGACAGTATGTTTGACAGTATCTATGACAGTATGTTTTACAGTATCTATAACAGTATGTTTGACAGTATCTATAACAGTATGTTTGACAGTATCTATGACAGTATGTTTGACAGTATGTTTTACAGTATCTATAACAGTATGTTTGACAGTATCTATGACAGTATGTTTTACAGTATCTATAACAGTATGTTTGACAGTATCTATGACAGTATGTGTGACAGTATTAATGACAGTATCTACAACAGTATGTTTGACAGTATCAATGACAGTATTAATGACCGTATCTATGACAGTATGTGTGACAGTATTAATGACAGTATCTATAACAGTATCTATGACAGTATGTGTGACAGTATTAATGACAGTATCTATAACAGTATCTACAACAGTATGTTTGACAGTATCTATGACAGTATTAATGACCGTTTCTATGACAGTATCTATAACAGTATCTATAACAGTATTAATGACAGTATCTATAACAGTATGTTTGACATTATCTATAACAGTATGTTTGACAGTATCTATAACAGTATTAATGACCATATCTATGACAGTATGTGTGACAGTATTAATGACAGTATCTATAACAGTATGTTTGACAGTATCTATGACAGTATTAATGACAGTATCTATAACAGTATCTATAACAGTATATATAACAGTATGTTTGACAGTATTAATGACAGTATCTATAACAGTATGTTTGACAGTATCTATGACAGTATTAATGACAGTATCTATCACAGTATTAATGACAGTATCTATGACAGTATGTGTGAACGTATTAATGACAGTATCTATGACAGTATTAATGACAGTATCTATAACAGTATGTTTGACAGTATTAATGACAGTATCTATAACAGTATATATGACAGTATCTATAACAGTATCTATAACAGTATCTATGACAGTATCTATGACAGTATATATAACAGTATCTATGACAGTATCTATAACAGTATCTATGACAGTATCTATGACAGTATCTATAACAGTATCTATAACAGTATCTATAACAGTATCTGTGACAGTATCTATAACAGTATCTATAACAGTATCTATGACAGTATCTATGACAGTATCTATAACAGTATCTATGACAGTATGTGTGACATATTGTTTTTCTTCTCTTCCAGTTTTGAAGTAGTTCAGGTTATCCATGAAAAACTTCTGGATATGGTGGGGAAAGCTCAGTGAGTATCTACTGTAATCTGACTGTATATTAACCCTCTACTGTAACCTGACTGTATATTAACCCGCTGCTGTAATCTGATGTATATTAACCCTCTACTGTAACCTGACTGTATATTAACCCTCTACTGTAATCTGACTGTATATTAACCCTCTACTGTAACCTGACTGTATATTAACCCTCTACTGTAACCTGACTGTATATTAACCCTATACTGTAATCTGACTGTATATTAACCCTCTACTGTAATCTGACTGTATATTAACCCTCTACTGTAATCTGACTGTATATTAACCCTCTACTGTAATCTCATGTATATTAACCCTCTACTGTAACCTGACTGTATATTAACCCTCTACTGTAATCTGAATGTATATTAACCCTCTACTGTAATCTGATGTATATTAACCCTCTACTGTATCTGACTGTATATTAACCCTCTACTGTAACCTGACTGTATATTTTCCCTCTACTGTAATCTGATGTATATTAACCCTCTACTGTAACCTGACTGTATATTAACCCTCTACTGTAACCTGACTGTATATTAACCCTCTACTGTAATCTGATGTATATTAACCCTCTACTGTAATCTGACTGTATATTAACCCTCTACTGTAATCTGACTGTATATTAACCCTCTACTGTAACCTGACTGTATATTAACCCTCTACTGTAATCTGACTGTATATTAACCCTCTACTGTAACCTGACTGTATATTAACCCTCTACTGTAACCTGACTGTATATTAACCCTCTGCTGTAATCTGATGTATATTAACCCTCTACTGTAACCTGACTGTATATTAACCCTATACTGTAATCTGACTGTATATTAACCCTCTACTGTAATCTGACTGTATATTAACCCTCTACTGTAATCTGACTGTATATTAACCCTCTACTGTAATCTGATGTATATTAACCCTCTACTGTAACCTGACTGTATATTAACCCTCTACTGTAATCTGAATGTATATTAACCCTCTACTGTAATCTGATGTATATTAACCCTCTACTGTATCTGACTGTATATTAACCCTCTACTGTAACCTGACTGTATATTTTCCCTCTACTGTAATCTGATGTATATTAACCCTCTACTGTAACCTGACTGTATATTAACCCTCTACTGTAACCTGACTGTATATTAACCCTCTACTGTAATCTGATGTATATTAACCCTCTACTGTAATCTGACTGTATATTAACCCTCTACTGTAACCTGACTGTATATTAACCATCTACTGTAATCTGACTGTATATTAACCCTCTACTGTAACCTGACTGTATATTAACCCTCTACTGTAACCTGACTGTATATTAACCCTCTGCTGTAATCTGATGTATATTAACCCTCTACTGTAACCTGACTGTATATTAACCCTCTACTGTAATCTGACTGTATATTAACCCTCTACTGTAATCTGACTGTATATTAACCCTCTACTGTAATCTGATGTATATTAACCCTCTACTGTAACCTGACTGTATATTAACCCTCTACTGTAATCTGATGTATATTAACCCTCTACTGTAATCTGATGTATATTAACCCTCTACTGTAATCTGACTGTATATTAACCCTCTACTGTAACCTGACTGTATATTTTCCCTCTACTGTAATCTGATGTATATTAACCCTCTACTGTAACCTGACTGTATATTAACCCTCTACTGTAACCTGACTGTATATTAACCCTCTACTGTAATCTGATGTATATTAACCCTCTACTGTAATCTGACTGTATATTAACCCTCTACTGTAATCTGATGTATATTAACCCTCTACTGTAACCTGACTGTATATTAACCCTCTACTGTAATCTGATGTATATTAACCCTCTACTGTAATCTGATGTATATTAACCCTCTACTGTAATCTGACTGTATATTAACCCTCTACTGTAATCTGACTGTATATTAACCCTATACTGTAACCTGACTGTATATTAACCCTCTACTGTAATCTGATGTATATTAACCCTCTACTGTAACCTGACTGTATATTAACCCTCTACTGTAACCTGACTGTATATTAACCCTCTACTGTAACCTGACTGTATATTAACCCTCTACTGTAACCTGACTGTATATTAACCCTCTACTGTAATATGATGTATATTAACCCTCTACTGTAATCTGACTGTATATTAACCCTCTACTGTAATCTGACTGTATATTAACCCTCTACTGTAACCTGACTGTATATTAACCCTCTACTGTAACCTGACTGTATATTAACCCTCTACTGTAATCTGTCTGTATATTAACCCTCTACTGTAACCTGACTGTATATTAACCCTCTACTGTAATCTGATGTATATTAACCCTCTACTGTAATCTGACTGTATATTAGCCCTCTACTGTAATCTGACTGTATATTAACCCTCTACTGTAACCTGACTGTATATTAACCCTCTACTGTAATCTGATGTATATTAACCCTCTACTGTAACCTGACTGTATATTAACCCTCTACTGTAATCTGATGTATATTAACCCTCTACTGTAATCTGATGTATATTAACCCTCTACTGTAATCTGATGTATATTAACCCTCTACTGTAATCTGACTGTATATTATCCCTCTACTGTAATCTGATGTATATTAACCCTCTACTGTAACCTGACTGTATATTAACCCTCTACTGTAATCTGACTGTATATTAACCCTCTACTGTAATCTGACTGTATATTAACCCTCCTCTACTGTAACCTGACTGTATATTAACCCTCTACTGTAACCTGATGTATATTAACCCTCTACTGTAATCTGACTGTATATTAACCCTCTACTGTAATCTGACTGTATATTAACCCTCTACTGTAACCTGACTGTATATTAACCCTCTACTGTAATCTGACTGTATATTAACCCTCTACTGTAATCTGATGTATATTAACCCTCTACTGTAACCTGACTGTATATTAACCCTCTACTGTAATCTGACATAGCATGCCTGAAACTAAAGCCCCACATTCGGGTCATGATGAGAGAAACAAACTGTCCGATGAGGTTTAACGTATCCCGTAAATGTGGAGTAGGAGTTAAAATAGAGTATTGCTTCATAGAGAAAGCTAGCAAACGGAAGCTAGCTAGCTACTAGCCGGATATTAGATAGCATCACCTAGCGATAATGGAATCGCTAACAAAGTTGACACCAACTGTATTGGTGTGTGGTGTTTGTCGACTTTGTGGCACTTGCTTGGAAAGCTCAATGTTTCGCAGTCATACAGTGCTCTGAAAAAGGTTTTGCCTCCTTACACTCAATATGGGATTGTGCCACCTTTAGCTGCAATGACTGCAACCAAATGCTTCCTGTAGTTCTTGATTGTGTGTTTTGGATCATTGTCTTGCTGCACGACCCAGCTGCACTTCAGCTTACAGACGGATGGCCTGATAATTGTCCTGTAGAATTCTCTGATACAGAGCAGAATTCATGGTTCCTTTAATTTTTATATTTTTATATCACCTTTATTTAACCAGGTAGGCCAGTTGAGAACACCTTTATTTAACCAGGTAGGCTAGTTGAGAACACCTTTATTTAACCAGGTAGGCTAGTTGAGAACACCTACCTATAGACCCTGGTTAAAGTAGTGCACTACTACCTATAGACCCTGGTTAAAGTAGTGCACTACTACCTATAGACCCTGGTTAAAGTAGTGCACTACTACCTATAGACCCTGGTTAAAGTAGTGCACTACTACCTATAGACCCTGGTTAAAGTAGTGCACTACTACCTATAGACCCTGGTTAAAGTAGTGCACTACTACCTATAGACCCTGGTTAATAGTAGTGCACTACTACCTATAGACCCTGGTTAAAAGTAGGGCAGTTCAGAACAAGTTCGCATTTGCAACTGCAACCTCCTTCTATGAAGGCAAGTCGTCCAGCAAAGCATCCCCCAAACCATTACACTACCACCACCATGCTGGACCCCAAACCATCACACTACCACCACCATGCTGGACCCCAAACCATCACACTACCACCACCATGCTGGACCCCAAACCATCACACTACCACCGCCATGCTGAACCCCAAACCATCACACTACCACCACCATGCTGGACCCCAAACCATCACACTACCACCGCCATGCTGAACCCCAAACCATCACACTACCACCACCATGTTGACCCCAAACCATCACACTACCGCCACCATGCTGGACCCCAAACCATCACACTACCGCCACCATGCTGGACCCCAAACCATCACACTACCACCATGCTGGACCCCAAACCATCACACTACCACCACCATGCTGACCCCAAACCATCACACTACCACCACCATGCTGGACCCCAAACCATCACACTACCACCACCATGCTGGACCCCAAACCATCACACTACCACCACCATACTGGACCCCAAACCATTACACTACCACCACCATGCTGACCCCAAACCATCACACTACCACCACCATGCTGGACCCCAAACCATCACACTACCACCACCATGCTGGACCATTGGGTATGAGATTCTTACTGTAGAATGTGTAACAGTATAACTTTAGACCGTCCCCTCGCCCATACCCGGGCGCGAACCAGGGACCCTCTGCACACATCAACAACAGTCACCCACGAAGCATCGTTACCCATCGCTCCACAAAAGCCGCGGCCCTTGCAGAGCAAGGGGAACCAGAGCAAGTGACGTCACCGATTAAAACGCTATTTAGCGCGCACCACCGCTAACTAAGCTAGCTGTTTCACATCGGTTACAAATGCAGTGTTTGGTTTTCACCAGATATAATGGGATCCATCTCGAGTTCATTCTTGGGGACCCACAGCGATGTGAGAGACTGATCAACAACTACAGGAAGTGGTTGGTTGTTGTCAGTGCAGCTACAGTAAATTCCTCCACAGCGGTGTGAGAGACTGATCAACAACTACAGGAAGTGGTTGGTTGTTGTCAGTGCAGCTACAGTAAATTCCTCCACAGCGGTGTGAGAGACTGATCAACAACTACAGGAAGTGGTTGGTTGTTGTCAGTGCAGCTACAGTAAATTCCTCCACAGCGGTGTGAGAGACTGATCAACAACTACAGGAAGTGGTTGGTTGTTGTCAGTGCAGCTACAGTAAATTCCTCCACAGCGGTGTGAGAGACTGATCAACAACTACAGGAAGTGGTTGGTTGTTGTCAGTGCAGCTACAGTAAATTCCTCCACAGTGATGTGAGAGACTGATCAACAACTACAGGAAGTGGTTGGTTGTTGTCAGTGCAGCTACAGTAAATTCCTCCACAGTGACGTGAGAGACTGATCAACAACTACAGGAAGTGGTTGGTTGTAGTCAGTGCAGCTACAGTAAATTCCTCCACAGCAATGTGAGAGACTGTTCAACAACTACAGGAAGTAGTTGGTAGTTGTCAGTGCAGCTACAGTAAATTCCTCCACAGTGATGTGAGAGACTGATCAACAACTACAGGAAGTGGTTGGTTGTAGTCAGTGCAGCTACAGTAAATTCCTCCACAGCAATGTGAGAGACTGTTCAACAACTACAGGAAGTAGTTGGTAGTTGTCAGTGCAGCTACAGTAAATTCCTCCACAGCGATGTGAGAGACTGATCAACAACTACAGGAAGTGGTTGGTTGTTGTCAGTGCAGCTACAGTAAATTCCTCCACAGCAATGTGTCAGTGCTACATGGGATACAACATGTGGTTTTGTCATTGATACATGGGATACAACATGTGGGTTTGTCTTTGATACATGGGATACAACATGTGGGTTTGTCTTTGATACATGGGATACAACATGTGGTTTTGTCATTGATACATGGGATACAACATGTGGTTTTGTCATTGATACATGGGATACAACATGTGGTTTTGTCATTGATACATGGGATACAACATGTGGTTTTGTCATTGATACATGGGATACAACATGTGGGTTTGTCATTGATACATGGGATACAACATGTGGTTTTGTCATTGATACATGGGATACAACATGTGGGTTTGTCTTTGATACAGAGTTCCTATTATGTTGGTGGGAAATAAGAACGACCTGCACATGGAAAGGTATGTTCCTTACTTACATACATCGATACTGTCACTCACTCACACACGCTCACACACACTCACACTCACGGTCACACACACTCACGCTCACACACACGCTCACACACACACTCACGCTCACACAAACACTCACGCTCACACACACACAAACACTCACGCTCACACACGCACACACACTCACGCTCTCACTCACACACACACTCACGCTCACACACACATTTAACAGCTCTCTTATTCAGAGGGGTTGGGTTAAATGCGGAAGACACATTTCAGGTTGACTGCATTCAGTTGTACAACTGACCTAGGTATCCCACTTCCCCTTTCCCTTAAAGCATTCTATCCTGTCGCTGTCGGGTTTGGAGTGATGTCATACAGAGACTCCATCCCCTAACCTGTGGTGTGTGTGTGTGTGGTATCTGATTGGTGTGATGTTTCTTTTTGTATTCCAGGGTGATCAGCTGTGAGGAAGGGAAGTCACTAGCAGAATCATGGAACGCTGCCTTCATGGAATCCTCAGCTAAAGAGAACCAGGTGAAAACACCTAGAACACATGTCCATCCAATAGAACAGGGCCTGGAGGCACAAAAAACACTTCTGGTACTTGTTTCTACCTGGTAGTTAATCACCTGGTGTTCCAGGTCTGAATTAGTCCTTTGATTTGGAAGGAGAGAATGAAAACCTGAAGAAGTGTTTGAGTCCTCCATGACCGACATTGAACAGCCCTGCCATGGACCAAAAAACCCTAGCACTAATCAACTCATCATCAAACCTTTGATTAGTGGAATCAGGTGTGTAGTACTGGACAAAAAGACAAAAAAATATGCACATATTTGGGTCCCTAGGACCGGGATTGAACACACAGTGCTATAGGCACTGAGCTTAGAGGTCTACAGGCCTGTAATTGCAGTACTCTGTACTCTACAGCAGGGGGCAGCCCAGCTCTCCTCACTATTGAAAGGAATATTCCAGCCCAGAGATGTTGCGGCACTGTTCAGTCTCTCTTTCTGTCAGACGGCTGTGTCATAGTAGATAGTAAAGTAGCCTCAATTCTAGTCTAGTATGTTCTAGTCTGCTTTAGTCTGTTCTATTGTAGTCTATTATATTCTACTGTAGTCTGTTCTATTCTACTGTGGTCTGTTCTATTCTACTGTAGTCTGTTCTACTCTACTGTAGTCTGTTCTATTCTACTGTATTCTGTTCTATTCTACTGTAGTCTGTTCTATTATACTGTAGTCTGTTCTATTCTACTGCAGTCTGTTCTATTCTACTGTGGTCTGTTCTATTCTACTGTAGTCTGTTCTACCTTAGTCTGTTCTATTCTACTGTATTCTGTTCTACTGTATTCTATTCTACTGTAGTCTGTTCTATTCTACTGTAGTCTGTTCTATTCTACCGTAGTCTATTCTATTCTACTGTAGTCTGTTCTATTCTACTGTAGTCTGTTCTATTCTACTGTGGTCTGTTCTATTCTACTGTAGTCTGTTCTACCGTAGTCTGTTCTACCGTAGTCTGTTCTACCGCAGTCTGTTCTATTCTACCGTAGTCTGTTCTACCGTAGTCTGTTCTACCGCAGTCTGTTCTATTCTATCGTAGTCTGTTCTACCCTAGTCTGTTCTATTCTACCGTAGTCTGTTCTACCGCAGTCTGTTATATTCTACTGTAGTCTGTTCTACTGTGGTCTGTTCTACTGTAATCTGTTCTATTCTACTGTAGTCTGTTCTATTCTACTGTGGTCTGTTCTACTGTAATCTGTTCTATTCTACTGTAATCTGTTCTATTCTACTGTAGTCTGTTCTACTGTGGTCTGTTCTACTGTAATCTGTTCTATTCTACTGTAGTCTGGTCTATTCTACTGTATTCTATTCTACTGTAGTCTGTTCTATTCTACTGTAGTCTGTTCTATTCTACTGTAGTCTGTTCTATTCTACTGTATTCTGTTCTACTGTAGTCTGTTCTACTGTAGTCTGTTCTATTCTACTGCAGTCTGTTCTATTCTACTGTAGTCTGTTCTATTCTACTATAGTCTGTTCTACTGTAGTCTGTTCTACCTTAGTCTGTTCTATTCTACTGTAGTCTGTTCTATTCTACTGTAGTCTGTTCTATTCTACCGTAGTCTGTTCTATTCTACTGTAGTCTGTTCTATTCTACTGTAGTCTGTTCTATTCTACTGTAGTCTGTTCTATTCTACAGTAGTCTGTTCTATTCTACAGTAGTCTGTTCTATTCTACTGTAGTCTGTTCTATTCTACCTTAGTCTGTTCTATTCTACTGTAGTCTGTTCTATTCTACTGTAGTCTGTTCTACCTTAGTCTGTTCTATTCTACTGTAGTCTGTTCTATTCTACCGTAGTCTGTTCTATTCTACTGTAGTCTGTTCTATTCTACTGTAGTCTGTTCTATTCTACTGTAGTCTGTTCTATTCTACGGTAGTCTGTTCTATTCTACGGTAGTCTGTTCTATTCTACTGTAGTCTGTTCTATTCTACCTTAGTCTGTTCTATTCTACTGTAGTCTGTTCTATTCTACTGTAGTCTGTTCTATTCTACTGTAGTCTGTTCTATTCTACTGTAGTCTGTTCTATTCTACTGTAGTCTGTTCTACCTTAGTCTGTTCTATTCTACTGTAGTCTGTTCTATTCTACCGTAGTCTGTTCTATTCTACTGTAGTCTGTTCTATTCTACTGTAGTCTGTTCTATTCTACTGTAGTCTGTTCTATTCTACGGTAGTCTGTTCTATTCTACGGTAGTCTGTTCTATTCTACTGTAGTCTGTTCTATTCTACCTTAGTCTGTTCTATTCTACTGTAGTCTGTTCTATTCTACTGTAGTCTGTTCTATTCTACTGTAGTCTGTTCTATTCTACTGTAGTCTGTTCTATTCTACTGTGGTCTGTTCTACTGTAGTCTGTTCTATTCTACTGTAGTCTGTTCTATTCTACTGTAGTCTGTTCTATTCTACTGTAGTCTGTTCTATTCTACGGTAGTCTGTTCTATTCTACTGTAGTCGGTTCTATTCTACTGTAGTCTGTTCTATTCTACTGTAGTCTGTTCTATTCTACTGTAGTCTGTTCTATTCTACTGTAGTCTGTTCTATTCTACAGTAGTCTGTTCTATTCTACAGTAGTCTGTTCTATTCTACTGTAGTCTGTTCTATTCTACTGTAGTCTGTTCTATTCTACCTTAGTCTGTTCTATTCTACTGTAGTCTGTTCTATTCTACTGTAGTCTGTTCTACCTTAGTCTGTTCTATTCTACTGTAGTCTGTTCTATTCTACCGTAGTCTGTTCTATTCTACTGTAGTCTGTTCTATTCTACTGTAGTCTGTTCTATTCTACTGTAGTCTGTTCTATTCTACTGTAGTCTGTTCTATTCTACTGTAGTCTGTTCTATTCTACTGTAGTCTGTTCTATTCTACCTTAGTCTGTTCTATTCTACTGTAGTCTGTTCTATTCTACTGTAGTCTGTTCTATTCTACTGTAGTCTGTTCTATTCTACTGTGGTCTGTTCTACTGTAGTCTGTTCTATTCTACTGTAGTCTGTTCTATTCTACTGTAGTCTGTTCTATTCTACTGCAGTCTGTTCTATTCTACTGTAGTCTGTTCTACTGTACTCTGTTCTATTCTACCGTATTCTGTTCTGTTCTACCGTAGTCTGTTCTGTTCTACTGTAGTCTGTTCTATTCTACTGTAGTCTGTTCTATTCTACTGTAGTCTGTTCTATTCTACTGTAGTCTGTTCTATTCTACTGTAGTCTGTTCTGTTCTACTGTAGTCTGTTCTATTCTACTGTAGTCTGTTCTATTCTACTGTAGTCTGTTCTATTCTACTGTAGTCTGTTCTATTCTACTGTAGTCTTCTGTTCTACTGTAGTCTGTTCTATTCTACTGTAGTCTGTTCTATTCTACTGTAGTCTGTTCTATTCTACTGTAGTCTGTTCTATTCTACTGTAGTCTGTTCTGTTCTACTGTAGTCTGTTCTATTCTACTGTAGTCTGTTCTATTCTACTGTAGTCTGTTCTATTCTACTGTAGTCTGTTCTATTCTACTGTAGTCTGTTCTATTCTACTGTAGTCTGTTCTATTCTACTGTAGTCTGTTCTGTTCTACTGTAGTCTGTTCTATTCTACTGTAGTCTGTTCTGTTCTACTGTAGTCTGTTCTATTCTACTGTAGTCTGTTCTATTCTACCGTAGTCTGTTCTACTGTAGTCTGTTCTATTCTACTGTATTCTGTTCTACTGTAGTCTGTTCTACTGTAGTCTGTTCTACTGCAGTCTGTTCTAATCTACTGCAGTCTGTTCTATTCTACTGTAGTCTGTTCTGTTCTACTGTAGTCTGTTCTATTCTACTGTAGTCTGTTCTATTCTACTGTAGTCTGTTCTACTGCAGTCTGTTCTATTCTACTGTAGTCTGTTCTACTGTAGTCTGTTCTATTCTACCATAGTCTGTTCTACTGTAGTCTGTTCTATTCTACTGTATTCTGTTCTACTGTCGTCTGTTCTATTCTACTGCAGTCTGTTCTATTCTACTGTATTCTGTTCTACTGTCGTCTGTTCTACTGTAGTCTGTTCTATTCTACTGTAGTCTGTTCTCTTCTACTGTAGTCTGTTCTATTCTACTGTAGTCTGTTCTGTTCTACTGTAGTCTGTTCTATTCTACTGTAGTCTGTTCTATTCTACTGTAGTCTGTTCTATTCTACTGTAGTCTGTTCTATTCTACTGTAGTCTGTTCTACTGTAGTCTGTTCTACTGTAGTCTGGTCTATTCTACCGTAGTCTGTTCTATTCTACCGTAGTCTGTTCTATTCTACCGTAGTCTGTTCTATTCTACCGTAGTCTGTTCTATTCTACTGTAGTCTGTTCTATTCTACTGTAGTCTGTTCTATTCTACTGTAGTCTGTTCTATTCTACTGTAGTCTGTTCTATTCTACCGTAGTCTGTTCTATTCTACTGTAGTCTGTTCTATTCTACTGTAGTCTGTTCTACTGTAGTCTGTTCTATTCTACTGTAGTCTGTTCTATTCTACTGTATTCTACTCTTATTCTGTTTCTGCTTCCTCAGACGGCAGTGGAGGTGTTATATTCTAACCTGTGTGTGTTGTGTGTGTGTGTGTGTGTTTGTGTTTGTGTCTGTGTGTGTGTGTGTGTGTGTGTGTGTGTCAGACGGCGGTGGAGGTGTTCAAGCGGATGATCCTGGAGGCGGAGAAACTGGAAGGCGGCGTCCAACCAGGGAAGACTTCCTGCTCCTTGATGTAGAGCTGCTGATCAATCAGAACAGAGAACCGAACACTACACTGGGATATCCAGTTACTTGAAGGCTTCCTGCCAGTACAACTACTACTCTTCCAACTGTCTTCAACAGTCTTCAACAGTCTTCAACAGTCTTCAACTGTCTTCAACTGTCTTCCAACTTCCAACAGTTTATTTTTCAGTATTTCTGTTTGTCATGAAAGGGTGAGTGGCTGTCATACTGTACATTTCCCACAATCCACTTCTCGTTTCTTCTGTGCTCAGCCCTGATGCGAAACTGAGAGCCACGTCTAGAAATAACCCCTAGACCCTACACCCTTACCCCCCTAGTCACTTCTCTTAGCCCCTAGCATCCAGGGGGTGGGGTTTAGGGTCTGTTTCTGTAACCTTGTTTGACCATCCTGATCTTGCAAAAGTACAGCGGTCAGGATGGTAGATCAGACTACTGTTTCTCATAAAGACGTATCAGAAACTATGTCTGGCTTCTCACATGGGGCTGCACAGGTGTCCATTCTGGCTTTATGGTGGACGGGTGACTATGGAAGATCAGAGATGTTCAACCTCCTCATATTAGAGATGCTATGAAGACCGAACATTCCCTTCTATTGAATTGTTTTAAAAAATATATTTTTTATTTAAACAATGATTATTTTATCTTCTTTTCTCTATCCATGGAATTAGTCCACTGTGTCACCAGGGTGGAGCTAGCATGCCATGGTTGTTTTTACGCATACTAAGCTGTTCATTTTAGTGTATTGTTTCAAAGGAAACAAACACTCATTAGGATCAGGTGTGGTTAATTAGTGGGCGTGGCCAACACACCTGACCACGCTTAACAAGATACAGGAGAGAGAGTTGTGTTGATGCAGAGAACGGAATGTATGTTTTTAAATAACTTTAGTAACGTTGAGAGAATGTTTTCTGTGGTTTTTATGGAACTTTTGGAACAATTTGAAAACATGACTAAATAAAACCACGAGGAAACCTGTCAGAAACGTTATGCTGTAGTACTGAAATTCCCACAGAAGAACGTTGTTTCTTAACGTTCACTGAACTATTTTAAAACGTCAAACCAGTTGTAGAACGTTTCTAAATCATTACCAAAATTGAAATTAAATGTAACCATGTTTGACATTTTAGGAAACGTTCTGTTAAAGTAATGAAATACCAAGAAAATGTCATTTTCGAAAGTTACATAATTGTGCTGAGAATGTTCCAAAGCCAATCAACGACCCTGCACCGTTCCCAGAACGTTGTGAGAAGGTTGTATGCAAAATAACCATAGGACAACCGCACTCTCACCAAGCACTAAGAAACGTTCTCAGAACGTCGTGTGCTAGCTGGGCTCTGTCATTGTTGTCATTGTCAATCCGTACATCACTAAAACTTTTACAGAAAATCTTCCAGTAAACTTCAGGGAGAATCCTAACTTCCTTAAGTCAAATATTCCGCTCGTCTCCCATTGACATCAACGCATGAATAAGTGAACATTCAATTTATGTGTAAGTTACGATTTGTTCTTTGGTCATTTCTGATGCATTAGTAGCTGTTCATCTGTCCTCTTATCCCTCTAGCTCTTTATCTACTTCATTTTCAGTCAGATGTGTCCCCCTCCCCCCATAGCTGTTCATCTGTCCTCTTATCCCTCTAGTTCTTTATCTACTTCATTTTCAGTCAGATGTGTCCCCCCCTCCCCCATAGCTGTTCATCTGTCCCTCTTATCCCTCTAGCTCTTTATCTACTTCATTTTCAGTCAGATGTGTCCCCCTCCCCCCATAGCTGTTCATCTGTCCCTCTTATCCCTCTAGCTCTTTATCTACTTCATTTTCAGTCAGATGTGTCCCCCCTCCCCCCCCATAGCTGTTCATCTGTCCCTCTTATCCCTCTAGTTCTTTATCTACTTCATTTTCAGTCAGATGTGTCCCCCTCCCCCCCATAGCTGTTCATCTGTCCCTCTTATCCCTTTAGCTCTTTATCTACTTCATTTTCAGTCAGATGTGTCCCCCTCCCCCATAGCTGTTCATCTGTCCCTCTTATCCTTCTAGCTCTTTATCTACTTCATTTTCAGTCAGATGTGTCCCCCTCCCCCCATAGCTGTTCATCTGTCCCTCTTATCCTTCTAGCTCTTAATCTACTTCATTTTCAGTCAGATGTGTCCCCCCTCCCCCCATAGCTGTTCATCTGTCCTTCTTATCCCTCTAGCTCTTTATCTACTTCATTTTCAGTCAGATGTGTCCCCCCCATAGCTGTTCATCTGTCCCTCTTATCCCTTTAGCTCTTTATCTACTTCATTTTCAGTCAGATGTGTCCCCCTCCCCCATAGCTGTTCATCTGTCCCTCTTATCCTTCTAGCTCTTTATCTACTTCATTTTCAGTCAGATGTGTCCCCCCCCCCATAGCTGTTCATCTGTCCTCTTATCCTTCTAGCTCTTAATCTACTTCATTTTCAGTCAGATGTGCCCCCTCCCCCCCCATAGCTGTTCATCTGTCCCTCTTATCCCTCTAGCTCTTTATCTACTTCATTTTCCCACATCGTTGTCAGTCAGATGTGTGTCCCCCTCCCAATAGCTGTTTTTGTCGCCAGACAAAATATCTGCATCGTATTTTCTAACGTTGTACAAAAGTGTTTTTTGATTGTAATCATTAAAAATGGATTATTTCAGAAGTGTTTGTTGTATAATTCCTGCGATGATGATTGATACACTTTGCTCAGATTCAATCATTTAGAAAACAGATTTGAAATAAAAATGGTTTCAAGGTTTTGGTTTTATTTTAAGTCGAATAATTATTCACGTTTGTTGGTAAATATCAAGCATATTTGAGTGGTTGATGTGATGGTTGATGTTGTGATGGTTGATCTGATGGTTTGCCTGGTGGATGCTCTTCCTCCTCTCTTCAATGAACTGAATCAGGATGTTATAAAGTAGAGAAATATTGGTCTAGATAGAACCCTTAACTCCAAAATCAAAGCCAGTTCCTCTGTTCACACTTCCGGCGCCGACAGAGATGGCCGCCTCGCTTCGCGTTCCTAGGAAACTATGCAGTTTTTTGTTTTTTTACGTGTTATTTCTTACACTAGTACCCCAGGTCATCTTAGGTTTCTTTACATACAGCCGACAAGAACTACTGAATATAAGATCAGCGTCAACTCACCATCAGTACGACCAAGAATATGTTTTCCGCGACGCGGATCCTGTGTTCTGCCTTACAACCAGTGTAACCGAGTGGATCACATGCAGCGACCAAAAAAAAAAAAAAAAACGACTCAGAAAAAGAGGGAAACGAAGCGGTCTTCTGGTCAGACTCCGGAGACGGGCACATCGTGCACCACTCCCTAGCATTCTTCTTGCCAATGTCCAGTCTCTTGACAACAAGGTTGATGAAATCCGAGCAAGGGTAGCATTCCAGAGGGACATCAGAGACTGTAACGTTCTCTGCTTCACGGAAACATGGCTAACTGGAGAGACGCAATCCGAAGCGGTGCAGCCAGCGGGTTTCTCCACGCATCGCGCCGACAGAAACAAACATCTTTCTGGTAAGAAGAGGGGCGGGGCGTATGTCTTATGGCCAACGTGACATGGTGTGATGAAAGAAACATACAGGAACTCAAATCCTTCTGTTCACCTGATTTAGAATTCCTCACAATCAAATGTAGACCGCATTATCTACCAAGAGAATTCTCTTCGATTATAATCACAGCCGTATATATCCCCCAAGCAGACACATCGATGGCTCTGAACGAACTTTATTTAACTCTCTGCAAACTGGAAACGATTTATCCGGAGGCTGCATTCATTGTAGCTGGGGATTTTAACAAGGCTAATCTGAAAACAAGACTCCCTAAATTTTATCAGCATATCGATTGCGCAACCAGGGGTGGAAAGACCCTGGATCATTGTTACTCTAACTTCCGCGACGCATATAAGGCCCTGCCCCGCCCCCTTTCGGAAAAGCTGACCACGACTCCATTTTGTTGATCCCTGCCTACAGACAGAAACTAAAACAAGAAGCTCCCACGCTGAGGTCTGTCCAACGCTGGTCCGACCAAGCTGACTCCACACTCCAAGACTGCTTCCATCACGTGGACTGGGAGATGTTTCGTATTGCGTCAGACAACAACATTGACGAATACGCTGATACGGTGTGCGAGTTCATTAGAACGTGCGTTGAAGATGTCGTTCCCATAGCAACGATTAAAACATTCCCTAACCAGAAACCGTGGATTGATGGCAGCATTCGTGTGAAACTGAAGGCACGAACCACTGCTTTTAATCAGGGCAAGGTGTCTGGTAACATGGCTGAATACAAACAGTGCAGCTATTCCCTCCGCAAGGCTATCAAACAAGCTAAGCGCCAGTACAGAGACAAAGTAGAATCTCAATTCAACGGCTCAGACACAAGAGGTATGTGGCAGGGTCTACAGTCAATCACGGACTACAGGAAGAAACCCAGCCCAGTCACGGACCAGGATGTCTTGCTCCCAGGCAGACTAAATAACTTTTTTGCCCGCTTTGAGGACAATACAGTGCCACTGACACGGCCTGCAACGGAAACATGCGGTCTCTCCTTCACTGCAGCCGAAGTGAGTAAGACATTTAAACGTGTTAACCCTCGCAAGGCTGCAGGCCCAGACGGCATCCCCAGCCGCGCCCTCAGAGCATGCGCAGACCAGCTGGCCGGTGTGTTTACGGACATATTCAATCAATCCCTATACCAGTCTGCTGTTCCCACATGCTTCAAGAGGGCCACCATTGTTCCTGTTCCCAAGAAAGCTAAGGTAACTGAGCTAAACGACTACCGCCCCGTAGCACTCACATCCGTCATCATGAAGTGCTTTGAGAGACTAGTCAAGGACCATATCACCTCCACCCTACCTGACACCCTTGACCCACTCCAATTTGCTTACCGCCCAAATAGGTCCACAGACGATGCAATCTCAACCACACTGCACACTGCCCTAACCCATCTGGACAAGAGGAATACCTATGTGAGAATGCTGTTCATCGACTACAGCTCGGCATTCAACACCATAGTACCCTCCAAGCTCGTCATCAAGCTCGAGACCCTGGGTCTCGACCCCGCCCTGTGCAACTGGGTACTGGACTTCCTGACGGGCCGCCCCAGGTGGTGAGGGTAGGCAACAACATCTCCTCCCCGCTGATCCTCAACACTGGGGCCCCACAAGGGTGCGTTCTGAGCCCTCTCCTGTACTCCCTGTTCACCCACGACTGCGTGGCCATGCACGCTCCAACTCAATCATCAAGTTTGCGGACGACACAACAGTGGTAGGCTTGATTACCAACAACGACGAGACGGCCTACAGGGAGGAGGTGAGGGCCCTCGGAGTGTGGTGTCAGGAAAATAACCTCACACTCAACGTCAACAAAACTAAGGAGATGATTGTGGACTTCAGGAAACAGCAGAGGGAACACCCCCCATCCACATCGATGGAACAGTAGTGGAGAGGGTAGCAAGTTTTAAGTTCCTCGGCATACACATCACAGACAAACTGAATTGGTCCACTCACACAGACAGCATCGTGAGGAAGGCGCAGCAGCGCCTCTTCAACCTCAGGAGGCTGAAGAAATTCGGCTTGTCACCAAAAGCACTCACAAACTTCTACAGATGCACAATCGAGAGCATCCTGGCGGGCTGTATCACCGCCTGGTATGGCAACTGCACCGCCCTCAACCGTAAGGCTCTCCAGAGGGTAGTGAGGTCTGCACAACGCATCACCGGGGGCAAACTACCTGCCCTCCAGGACACCTACACCACCCGATGCTACAGGAAGGCCATAAAGATCATCAAGGACATCAACCACCCGAGCCACTGCCTGTTCACCCCGCTGCCATCCAGAAGGCGAGGTCAGTACAGGTGCATCAAAGCTGGGACCGAGAGACTGAAAAACAGCTTCTATCTCAAGGCCATCAGACTGTTAAACAGCCACCACTAACATTGAGTGGCTACTGCCAACACACTGTCAATGACACTGACTCTACTCCAGCCACTTTAATCATGGGAATCGATGGGAAATGATGTAAATATATCACTAGCCACTTTAAACAATGCTACCTTATATAATGTTACTTACCCTACATTGTTCATCTCATATGCATACGTTGATACTGTACTCTATATCATCGACTGCATCCTTATGTAATACATGTATCACTAGCCACTTTAACTATGCCACTTGGTTTACATACTTATCTCATATGTATATACTGTACTCGATATCATCTACTGTATCTTGCCTATGCTGCTCTGTACCATCACTCATTCATATATCCTTATGTACATATTCTTTATCCCCTTACACTGTGTATGACAGTAGTTTTTTTGGAATTGTTAGTTAGATTACTTGCTCGTTATTACTGCATTGTCGGAACTAGAAGCACAAGCATTTCGCTACACTCGCATTAACATCTGCTAACCATGTGTATGTGACAAATAAAATTTGATTTGATTTGATTTGATTTGTTTTTATTTATTCCATTTCTAATCAGTGACTGATTTAGACACCAGGTGGGAACAATGAATTATCAGGTAGAACAGAAAACCAGCAGTACTCCAGACCTCCATGGAAGGATTTGAATACCCCTGGTCTAGAATGTGAACCACTATATAGATTCTAGAATGTGAACCAGTATATAGATTCTAGAACGTGAACCAGTATATAGATTCTAGAATGTGAACCAGTATATAGATTCTAGAACGTGAACCAGTATATATATTCTAGAATGTGAACCAGTACATAGATTCTAGAATGTGAACCACTATATAGATTCTAGAATGTGAACCAGTATATAGATTCTAGAACGTGAACCAGTACATAGATTCTAGAATGTGAACCAGTACATAGATTCTAGAATGTGAACCAGTATATAGATTCTAGAACATTAACCAGTATATAGATTCTAGAATGTGAACCAGTACATAGATTCTAGAACGTGAACCAGTATATAGATTCTAGAACATTAACCAGTATATAGATTCTAGAATGTGAACCAGTACATAGATTCTAGAACATTAACCAGTACATAGATTCTAGAACGTGAACCAGTACATAGATTCTAGAACGTGAACCAGTACATAGATTCTAGAATGTGAACCAGTATATAGATTCTAGAACGTGAAGCAGTATATAGATTCTAGAACATTAACCAGTACATAGATTCTAGAACGTGAACCAGTATATAGATTCTAGAACATTAACCAGTATATAGATTCTAGAATGTGAACCAGTACATAGATTCTAGAACATTAACCAGTACATAGATTCTAGAATGTGAACCAGTACATAGATTCTAGAACATTAACCAGTACATAGATTCTAGAATGTGTTGCACTTGTCAGTGCCACAGCACTTTATGTTGATGTAAGCGTTGGTTTGGAACTGCTTACAGCCCGACATGTCCATGCATCTCTGGAAATGGCCAACTGAGAGAGAAAATACAGAACAATGTTAAGTTACTATGTGATAGGTGTTAACGTCAACTATAATCTGTAATAAAAACCTTATATTCTTGATCATTCAAACCAGGGCCTGCATCTCCTCTGAGAATGAAACAGGCCAGACCAGCATTATATTTATATACGTATATCATTTTTTGGTTGTTGCAGGTTCCACAAAACGTCTTAGAGCAGGAGTGCTGATTATGAGTTCATATAGTCTTATTCATTATGATATAAATCTGCACCACTCTGAGAACTTGTGAATACTGGCACAGAACTTTGTGTGACATCCAATGCTGTTCTTCAAGAAATCTAGCATCAGCACAACATTAATCATTAGTGTTTAGCTCAGCGGGCTAACATAGTCTGAAGACCCAGGTCTTGAACCTGGTCAGTAACATTACTTACATGGTGCTCTGAGGAACTTGGCGGCTGCACATCCGTCCTTTCTCTGGGGGCAGGTTTCTACTGTCACCTCACAGTCTCTTCCTGCCTTCGTTGGCACACAGCGCAGACAGTCCAGTGCTTCACCTAGGAGACAACAGAGCGCTGTGTTAGAACGTCATAGGAACAATAGAACACACCTACAGCACAGCGCTGTGTTAGAACGTCATAGGATCACTAGAATACACCTACAACACAGCATTGTGTTAGGGCCACAGAATTAGAATCATGCAATAGCAACGCTACAGTATATTGGCCAGATGGTAGCCATATTGTTCAGGGACTCATTGGTAAAATACTAGGGCTGCAAAGTTCAAAGCCTCTGGAAAGGGTTTGGGGGTGTGATATTTTTTTTTTTGACTATGCAGGAGAGAAAACAATTGCCCGCGCTGAAGACCTCGATATATTGGTCAGTTAATGCAGGACTGGTCAAGGCCCAGGACCAGTCAAGCCCCAGGACTGGTCAAAGCCCAGGACTGGTCAAGGCCCAGGACTAGTCAAGGCCCAGGACTGGTCAAGGCCCAGGACTGGTCAAGGCCCAGGACTGGTCAAGGCCCAGGACTAGTCAAGGCCCAGGACTAGTCAAGGCCCAGGACTAGTCAAGCCCCAGGACTAGTCAAGGCCCAGGACTAGTCAAGGCCCAGGACTAGTCAAGGCCCAGGACTAGTCAAGCCCCAGGATTTGTCAAGGCCCAGGACTAGTCAAGGCCCAGGACTAGTCAAGGCCCAGGACTAGTCAAGGCCCAGGACTAGTCAAGGCCCAGGACTAGTCAAGGCCTAGTGCCCTACTTTTGTGACAAAATTTTACCAAAATGTATTTGAATGTTTTCCCAGCATCTGTAACTGGAGTCTGATAATTATATTTACAACAGTTATATTTACAACAGTTCATCTGATAATACTTTTAAAAAATACTTGCTTGATGTAATTTCCAGTTTCTTGAAATACTTTGCAAATTCAATTTATTTCTACGTAAAAAACTGAGTCTCTAGTCTATTCATGTCTTTTCTATTTTAGCAGATGCTCTAATCCAGAGCAATTTAGAGTTGTGAGTGCATACGTTTTCACATTGGTCCCCTGTGGGGAATCAAACTCTAACCCTAACATGGCAGGAGCCAGGCTCTACCCACTGAGCCTCATCATACATATACCATCTTAAAAGACACTTTTAGCCAACGTGAATTACATGTGTGCGCATAGATTTTAAATATGGGTGGTCCCGGGAATCCAACCCACTTTTCTGGTCTACCAACTGAGCTACGGCACATCATCACCACATCACATCACCACCTCATCGCATCATCACATCACCACACCACATGACATCACCACATCACATCATCACATCACATCACCACATCATCACCACATCACATCATCACATCACCACACCACATCACATCACCACCTCATCACATCATCACATCACATCACCACCACATCATCACATCACCACATCATCACCACATCACCACATCATCACCACATCATCACATCACCACATCACATCACCACCACATCACCACATCACCACACCATATGACATCACCACATCACATCATCACCACATCACATCATCAACACATCACCACCACATCACCACATCACATCATCACCACATCAACACATCACATCACCACACCACGTTTGATATAAGTGTTTGAGGACAGGGTTTTGTTCTGTCTGGATATTGTATTTAACCTTTATTTAACTAGACAGGTCCGTTAAGAACACATTCTTATTTACACCAACGGTCAATCACAGAGGGAGAGGGGAACGACTCTTACAATTACAACTATTGAATCCTGCAAGATACTGTTCTGAGATGCTGAAAAACAAATGTTTTGCCGCACTACAGAAGTCTATACCGGTCCGTTAATACTGATAAATGCCCAGTGCACTACTTTTGCAGAAACAAAAATACTATATACTGTAGTGCCCTCAGCACCCCTACTTCCCACGGCTTTGGCATAGTTCCCAGGTTTTTCAGAAATCCCAGTTGAAAGATTCGGCAGGTTAAAAACAGGGAGGAGGGAACTCACATTGAGAGTTTTGAAAAGTTTTGAAACACTATAATGCTGCATTCATGACACGTCAGAAAACTCTGATCCTCTGAGATAAACAATTAAACATATGTTAGTGGTGTAGAGCTTCCTATTGGTTGATTCTGATACTTTTCTAAACTGGGAAACTGGGGTATCATCTTTCTACAAGGAGTTACCAAGTTGGAAAATTCAGAGTTTTCTAGTTCCGACATGGCACGAACACTACATACGAGACAGTTCCAGAGCCTTACCCAGCACCACAGTACAGAAGAGGTTAAAAGACAGTGTTTTCTCAGTAGTTAATTAGTGACAGACCCACCACTAGCCAACAGCAGGGCCAGAGTCACAGCCAACATCACTATCTTCATCTTGCTGGTTTGTATGTGTGAACCTGAGAAGAGGGAACAGGCAGTGATTTGTAAACAGAATTGTTTTAAATTCTCGAATATACTTTGATAAACCCATTGTTGTGTGAACCATTTTTGTGGATTATGTTCTGCAGCGAGACATACATACAGCTCGCTGTACTTTGTTTGAATTAACATACTGTATATTCTTTTAGTATTTCATCATTTGACGAACAGTAATAGTCCGAATGTAGAGGTGAGACATATACAGAAGGAGACAGAGAGGAATGGCTGAGATGGGTTTTGAACCTTCATTCCCACGGGTATATGGGATCTGGATGGATAACCACCAGACTCAGGCACATTTTTTTGACTAATGAAAATATTTTCTATCACGTTTCCATACACTTTGATCTTGAACAAAATAGCTTTCATGACTCATATTGAGAAAGAAACCCAAGAAATAGAGTATGGTAAAAGACTAAAAGACTAAAGCTAAAAGACTAAAGCATCCAGCTATTGAGAAAACATTGTAAAACAACATGAAAACAGAAGAATATCGATCAGAGAAGCATGAACTGACTAATTCTCCACTGATGTAGAACTGACTAATTCTCCACTGATGTAGAACTGAATAATTCTCCACTGATGTAGAACTGACTAATTCTCCACTGATGTAGAACTGACTGATTCTCCACTGATGTAGAACTGAATAATTCTCCACTGATGTAGAACTGACTAATTCTCCACTGATGTAGAACTGACTAATTCTCCACTGATGTAGAACTGACTGATTCTCCACTGATGTAGAACTGAATAATTCTCCACTGATGTAGAACTGACTAATTCTCCACTGATGTAGAACTGACTAATTCTCCACTGATGTAGAACTGACTGATTCTACACGGATGTAGAACTGACTAATTCTCCACTGATGAGAGAGAGCAGTGAAATGAAACTCAAAACAGAGATGAATTAACTGCACCAACGAAACAGCTCATTTAAAAAAAAAATATATATATATACATATTTTTTAAAACAAGCTCTGAGATAAGGAGCCATAGAATCCTAAACCCCCCCGCCAATTGTTTTTTTTGAAAATAACCAAATATCTAATGCTGCGCGTGCAGCGGTGGTTTACGTCCTAATGTGTCACCGCTCCATACAGGTAAATGTAGATTCAGGTATAACTTACCTCACTCCAACGCTGTGCTGATACGTCCGCTGTACACGTCAACGTTCCTCCTCTTATAGTCTCCCCTTCGGTCTCTGTCAACTCCCCTACGGACGCAGCAGAGTGTACTGGAGTAAACTATGGGTCGTGTCCCCAATGACACCCTATCTACCCAAGAACAGCGCTACTACTTTTTAAACTCAGGCCATTTGGGATGCAGCTCTACGACTACAGGGGTGTGTTTTACTCGGTAGAATCATGCGCATGTATGCTTTCATTTCATGCCAACTCCGCTAGGACTTGATTTTTTTTTTACAAAATCACATTTACTCATAGAACAGCGCAGATGCAAACCTTCATTGTTAACACACTTTGTATTTGCACTGCTCGTTGTGTAAATGTCTGTTCTCTCTCCACCCACCCAGTCTACCAATGTCTGTTCTCTCTCCACCCACCCAGTCTACCAATGTCTGTTCTCTCTCCACCCACCCAGTCTACCAATGTCTGTTCTCTCTCTCCACCCACCCAGTCTACCAATGTCTGTTCTCTCTCTCCACCCACCCAGTCTACCAATGTCTGTTCTCTCTCTCCACCCACCCAGTCTACCAATGTCTGTTCTCTCTCCACCCACCCAGTCTACCAATGTCTGTTCTCTCTCCACCCACCCAGTCTACCAATGTCTGTTCTCTCTCCACCCACCCAGTCTACCAATGTCTGTTCTCTCTCCACCCACCCAGTCTACCAATGTCTGTTCTCTCTCCACCCACCCAGTCTACCAATGTCTGTTCTCTCTCCACCCACCCAGTCTACCAATGTCTGTTCTCTCTCCACCCACCCAGTCTACCAATGTCTGTTCTCTCTCCACCCACCCAGTCTACCAATGTCTGTTCTCTCTCCACCCACCCAGTCTACCAATGGCTGCTCTCTCTCCACCCACCCAGTCTACCAATGTCTGTTCTCTCTCCACCCACCCAGTCTACCAATGTCTGTTCTCTCTCCACCCACCCAGTCTACCAATGTCTGTTCTCTCTCCACCCACCCAGTCTACCAATGTCTGTTCTCTCTCCACCCACCCAGTCTACCAATGGCTGCTCTCTCTCCACCCACCCAGTCTACCAATGTCTGTTCTCTCTCCACCCACCCAGTCTACCAATGTCTGCTCTCTCTCCACCCACCCAGTCTACCAATGTCTGTTCTCTCTCCACCCACCCAGTCTACCAATGTCTGTTCTCTCTCCACCCACCCAGTCTACCAATGTCTGTTCTCTCTCCACCCACCCAGTCTACCAATGTCTGTTCTCTCTCCACCCACCCAGTCTACCAATGTCTGTTCTCTCTCCACCCACCCAGTCTACCAATGTCTGTTCTCTCTCCACCCACCCAGTCTACCAATGTCTGTTCTCTCTCCACCCACCCAGTCTACCAATGTCTGTTCTCTCTCCACCCACCCAGTCTACCAATGTCTGTTCTCTCTCCACCCACCCAGTCTACCAATGTCTGTTCTCTCTCCACCCACCCAGTCTACCAATGTCTGTTCTCTCTCCACCCACCCAGTCTACCAATGTCTGTTCTCTCTCCACCCACCCAGTCTACCAATGTCTGTTCTCTCTCCACCCACCCAGTCTACCAATGTCTGTTCTCTCTCCACCCACCCAGTCTACCAATGTCTGCTCTCTCTCCACCCACCCAGTCTACCAATGTCTGTTCTCTCTCCACCCACCCAGTCTACCAATGTCTGCTCTCTCTCCACCCACCCAGTCTACCAATGACTGCTCTCTCTCCACCCACCCAGTCTACCAATGCCTGCTCTCTCTCTCCACCCACCCAGTCTACCAATGTCTGCTCTCTCTCTCCACCCACCCAGTCTACTAATGCCTGCTCTCTCTCCACCCAGTCTACCAATGGCTGCTCTCTCTCCACCCACCCAGTCTACCAATGCCTGCTCTCTCTCCACCCAGTCTACCAATGGCTGCTCTCTCTCCACCCACCCAGTCTACCAATGCCTGCTCTCTCCACCCACCCAGTCTACCAATGTCTGCTCTCTCTCCACCCAGTCTACCAATGTCTGCTCTCTCTCCACCCAGTCTACCAATGGCTGCTCTCTCTCCACCCACCCAGTCTACCAATGCCTGCTCTCTCTCCACCCACCCAGTCTACCAATGTCTGTTCTCTCTCCACCCACCCAGTCTACCAATGCCTGCTCTCTCTCCACCCACCCAGTCTACCAATGTCTGTTCTCTCTCCACCAACCCAGTCTACCAATGTCTGTTCTCTCTCCACCCACCCAGTCTACCAATGTCTGTTCTCTCTCCACCCACCCAGTCTACCAATGTCTGTTCTCTCTCCACCCACCCAGTCTACCAATGTCTGTTCTCTCTCCACCCACCCAGTCTACCAATGTCTGTTCTCTCTCCACCCACCCAGTCTACCAATGTCTGCTCTCTCCACCCACCCAGTCTACCAATGTCTGTTCTCTCTCCACCCACCCAGTCTACCAATGTCTGTTCTCTCTCCACCCAACCAGTCAACCAATGTCTGTTCTCTCTCCACCCACCCAGTCTACCAATGTCTGCTCTCTCTCCACCCACCCAGTCTACCAATGTCTGCTCTCTCTCCACCCACCCAGTCTACCAATGGCTGCTCTCTCTCCACCCACCCAGTCTACCAATGCCTGCTCTCTCTCTCCACCCACCCAGTCTACCAATGCCTGCTCTCTCTCTCCACCCACCCAGTCTACTAATGCCTGCTCTCTCTCCACCCAGTCTACCAATGCCTGCTCTCTCTCCACCCACCCAGTCTACCAATGACTGCTCTCTCTCTCCACCCACCCAGTCTACCAATTTCTGCTCTCTCTCCACCCAGTCTACCAATGGCTGCTCTCTCTCCACCCAGTCTACCAATGGCTGCTCTCTCTCCACCCACCCAGTCTACCAATGCCTGCTCTCTCTCTCCACCCACCCAGTCTACCAATGCCTGCTCTCTCTCCACCCAGTCTACCAATGGCTGCTCTCTCTCCACCCACCCAGTCTACCAATGGCTGTTCTCTCTCCACCCACCCAGTCTACCAATGCCTGCTCTCTCTCCACCCAGTCTACCAATGGCTGCTCTCTCTCCGCCCACCCAGTCTACCAATGTCTGTTCTCTCTCCACCCACCCAGTCTACCAATGTCTGTTCTCTCTCCACCCACCCAGTCTACCAATGTCTGTTCTCTCTCCACCCACCCAGTCTACCAATGTCTGTTCTCTCTCCACCCACCCAGTCTACCAATGTCTGTTCTCTCTCCACCCACCCAGGCTACCAATGTCTGTTCTCTCTCCACCCACCCAGTCTACCAATGTCTGTTCTCTCTCCACCCACCCAGTCTACCAATGTCTGTTCTCTCTCCACCCACCCAGTCTACCAATGTCTGTTCTCTCTCCACCCACCCAGTCTACCAATGTCTGTTCTCTCTCCAGCCACCCAGTCTACCAATGTCTGTTCTCTCTCCACCCACCCAGTCTACCAATGTCTGTTCTCTCTCCACCCACCCAGTCTACCAATGTCTGTTCTCTCTCCACCCACCCAGTCTACCAATGTCTGTTCTCTCTCCACCCACCCAGTCTACCAATGTCTGTTCTCTCTCCACCCACCCAGTCTACCAATGTCTGTTCTCTCTCCACCCACCCAGTCTACCAATGTCTGTTCTCTCTCCACCCACCCAGTCTACCAATGTCTGTTCTCTCTCCACCCACCCAGTCTACCAATGTCTGTTCTCTCTCCACCCACCCAGTCTACCAATGTCTGTTCTCTCTCCACCCAACCAGTCTACCAATGTCTGTTCTCTCTCCACCCACCCAGTCTACCAATGTCTGTTCTCTCTCCACCCACCCAGTCTACCAATGTCTGTTCTCTCTCCACCCACCCAGTCTACCAATGTCTGCTCTCTCTCCACCCACCCAGTCTACCAATGTCTGTTCTCTCTCCACCCACCCAGTCTACCAATGTCTGTTCTCTCTCCACCCACCCAGTCTACCAATGTCTGCTCTCTCTCCACCCACCCAGTCTACCAATGTCTGTTCTCTCTCCACCCACCCAGTCTACCAATGTCTGCTCTCTCTCCACCCACCCAGTCTACCAATGTCTGTTCTCTCTCCACCCACCCAGTCTACCAATGTCTGTTCTCTCTCCACCCACCCAGTCTACCAATGTCTGTTCTCTCTCCACCCACCCAGTCTACCAATGTCTGCTCTCTCTCCACCCACCCAGTCTACCAATGTCTGTTCTCTCTCCACCCACCCAGTCTACCAATGTCTGCTCTCTCTCCACCCACCCAGTCTACCAATGGCTGCTCTCTCTCCACCCACCCAGTCTACCAATGCCTGCTCTCTCTCTCCACCCACCCAGTCTACCAATGCCTGCTCTCTCTCTCCACCCACCCAGTCTACTAATGCCTGCTCTCTCTCCACCCAGTCTACCAATGCCTGCTCTCTCTCCACCCACCCAGTCTACCAATGACTGCTCTCTCTCTCCACCCACCCAGTCTACCAATGACTGCTCTCTCTCTCCACCCACCCAGTCTACCAATTTCTGCTCTCTCTCCACCCAGTCTACCAATGTCTGCTCTCTCTCCACCCAGTCTACCAATGGCTGCTCTCTCTCCACCCAGTCTACCAATGGCTGCTCTCTCTCCACCCACCCAGTCTACCAATGCCTGCTCTCTCTCTCCACCCACCCAGTCTACCAATGCCTGCTCTCTCTCCACCCAGTCTACCAATGGCTGCTCTCTCTCCACCCACCCAGTCTACCAATGCCTGCTCTCTCTCCACCCACCCAGTCTACCAATGTCTGCTCTCTCTCCACCCAGTCTACCAATGTCTGCTCTCTCTCCACCCAGTCTACAAATGGCTGCTCTCTCTCCACCCACCCAGTCTACCAATGCCTGCTCTCTCTCCACCCACCCAGTCTACCAATGTCTGTTCTCTCTCCACCCACCCAGTCTACCAATGCCTGCTCTCTCTCCACCCACCCAGTCTACCAATGTCTGTTCTCTCTCCACCCACCCAGTCTACCAATGTCTGTTCTCTCTCCACCCACCCAGTCTACCAATGTCTGTTCTCTCTCCACCCACCCAGTCTACCAATGTCTGTTCTCTCTCCACCCACCCAGTCTACCAATGTCTGTTCTCTCTCCACCCACCCAGTCTACCAATGTCTGTTCTCTCTCCACCCACCCAGTCTACCAATGTCTGTTCTCTCTCCACCCACCCAGTCTACCAATGTCTGCTCTCTCTCCACCCACCCAGTCTACCAATGTCTGTTCTCTCTCCACCCACCCAGTCTACCAATGTCTGCTCTCTCTCCACCCACCCAGTCTACCAATGGCTGCTCTCTCTCCACCCACCCAGTCTACCAATGCCTGCTCTCTCTCTCCACCCACCCAGTCTACCAATGCCTGCTCTCTCTCTCCACCCACCCAGTCTACCAATGCCTGCTCTCTCTCTCCACCCACCCAGTCTACTAATGCCTGCTCTCTCTCCACCCAGTCTACCAATGCCTGCTCTCTCTCCACCCACCCAGTCTACCAATGACTGCTCTCTCTCTCCACCCACCCAGTCTACCAATTTCTGCTCTCTCTCCACCCAGTCTACCAATGGCTGCTCTCTCTCCACCCACCCAGTCTACCAATGCCTGCTCTCTCTCTCCACCCACCCAGTCTACCAATGCCTGCTCTCTCTCTCCACCCACCCAGTCTACTAATGCCTGCTCTCTCTCCACCCAGTCTACCAATGCCTGCTCTCTCTCCACCCACCCAGTCTACCAATGACTGCTCTCTCTCTCCACCCACCCAGTCTACCAATGACTGCTCTCTCTCTCCACCCACCCAGTCTACCAATTTCTGCTCTCTCTCCACCCAGTCTACCAATGTCTGCTCTCTCTCCACCCAGTCTACCAATGGCTGCTCTCTCTCCACCCAGTCTACCAATGGCTGCTCTCTCTCCACCCACCCAGTCTACCAATGCCTGCTCTCTCTCTCCACCCACCCAGTCTACCAATGCCTGCTCTCTCTCCACCCAGTCTACCAATGGCTGCTCTCTCTCCACCCACCCAGTCTACCAATGCCTGCTCTCTCTCCACCCACCCAGTCTACCAATGTCTGCTCTCTCTCCACCCAGTCTACCAATGTCTGCTCTCTCTCCACCCAGTCTACAAATGGCTGCTCTCTCTCCACCCACCCAGTCTACCAATGCCTGCTCTCTCTCCACCCACCCAGTCTACCAATGTCTGTTCTCTCTCCACCCACCCAGTCTACCAATGCCTGCTCTCTCTCCACCCACCCAGTCTACCAATGTCTGTTCTCTCTCCACCCACCCAGTCTACCAATGTCTGTTCTCTCTCCACCCACCCAGTCTACCAATGTCTGTTCTCTCTCCACCCACCCAGTCTACCAATGTCTGTTCTCTCTCCACCCACCCAGTCTACCAATGTCTGTTCTCTCTCCACCCACCCAGTCTACCAATGTCTGTTCTCTCTCCACCCACCCAGTCTACCAATGTCTGTTCTCTCTCCACCCACCCAGTCTACCAATGTCTGTTCTCTCTCCACCCACCCAGTCTACCAATGTCTGTTCTCTCTCCACCCACCCAGTCTACCAATGTCTGTTCTCTCTCCACCCACCCAGTCTACCAATGTCTGCTCTCTCTCCACCCACCCAGTCTACCAATGTCTGTTCTCTCTCCACCCACCCAGTCTACCAATGTCTGCTCTCTCTCCACCCACCCAGTCTACCAATGGCTGCTCTCTCTCCACCCACCCAGTCTACCAATGCCTGCTCTCTCTCCACCCACCCAGTCTACCAATGCCTGCTCTCTCTCTCCACCCACCCAGTCTACTAATGCCTGCTCTCTCTCCACCCAGTCTACCAATGCCTGCTCTCTCTCCACCCACCCAGTCTACCAATGACTGCTCTCTCTCTCCACCCACCCAGTCTACCAATTTCTGCTCTCTCTCCACCCAGTCTACCAATGTCTGCTCTCTCTCCACCCAGTCTACCAATGGCTTCTCTCTCTCCACCCAGTCTACCAATGGCTGCTCTCTCTCCACCCACCCAGTCTACCAATGCCTGCTCTCTCTCTCCACCCACCCAGTCTACCAATGCCTGCTCTCTCTCCACCCAGTCTACCAATGCCTGCTCTCTCTCCACCCAGTCTACCAATGGCTGCTCTCTCTCCACCCACCCAGTCTACCAATGCCTGCTCTCTCTCCACCCACCCAGTCTACCAATGTCTGCTCTCTCTCCACCCAGTCTACCAATGTCTGCTCTCTCTCCACCCAGTCTACCAATGGCTGCTCTCTCTCCACCCACCTAGTCTACCAATGTCTGTTCTCTCTCCACCCACCCAGTCTACCAATGTCTGTTCTCTCTCCACCCACCCAGTCTACCAATGGCTGCTCTCTCTCCACCCACCCAGTCTACCAATGTCTGTTCTCTCTCCACCCACCCAGTCTACCAATGTCTGTTCTCTCTCCACCCACCCAGTCTACCAATGTCTGTTCTCTCTCCACCCACCCAGTCTACCAATGCCTGTTCTCTCTCCACCCAGACTACCAATGTCTGTTCTCTCTCCACCCACCCAGTCTACCAATGCCTGTTCTCTCTCCACCCAGTCTACCAATGTCTGTTCTCTCTCCACCCACCCAGTCTACCAATGTCTGTTCTCTCTCCACCCACCCAGTCTACCAATGTCTGTTCTCTCTCCACCCACCCAGTCTACCAATGTCTGTTCTCTCTCCACCCACCCAGTCTACCAATGGCTGCTCTCTCTCCACCCAGTCTACCAATGTATGCTCTCTCTCTCCACCCAGTCTACCAATGCCTGCTCTCTCTCCACCCAGTCTACCAATGGCTGTTCTCTCTCCACCCAGTCTACCAATGGCTGCTCTCTCTCCACCCAGTCTACCAATGCCTGTTCTCTCTCCACCCACCCAGTCTATCAATAGAGACACCATGTCCAAAAGATAGAAATGCTTTGCCCAACACCTTAACATTCATACGGGTTAAATCCCATAGGATTGCATCCTACAGTACATATTTATGTCTTCCCCCATATCTGTAGGTCTAGCCTGGGTCCCCAGTCTGTTTGTGCTACCATTCCACCCCTGACCAGCCCTTGTCATGTTATTGTTTGGCAGCGGCACAGAGAACAGCGAGTGGAGTCGTAGCATAAAAACAGGTCTGGATTTCAGTGGGCAAAAACTGGTTGGAAAAAACGTTGTTTCCATGTCATTTCAACCCCCCAAAAAAAAGAAAATTCAATGTGATGACATTGAATCAGCGTAGAAAACAGATTGAATTTGCAAAAAGTTATCAACGTAAGTCAATTTAATTTAATTTTTTTTTTTTTTCATCCAATTTTTAACCAAAATCCAAATGATGGGTGACCTTTTCTTGGTTGATTTCACATTTAATTCACATGAGTTCAACAAAATGTAAATCAAAAGGTAGATGTTGAAGTGACTGACATCTGTGCCCGGTGGGAGGTTACTGTGCATAATACTTTCACCCATGACCCAGTTTGAGTTGAGTTTATTTTTTATTTGTACAGGGACAGTGCTCATTAATCAACGTTTCAGTAAAAGGGATGGTTTTAGCCAGCCGGCTCATTTTCAACCGCAGTCCCTGGGCAGGTTATTAAAAACTATTACAATATAGACAATCATTGAGCAGTGAGCACAAGCAGAGCAACATAGGACAAGCAAGACATAGCATACAGACAGAGCAACATAGGACAAGCAAGACATAGCATACAGACAGAGCAACATAGAACAAGCAAGAAATAGCATACAGACAGAGCAACATAGGACAAGCAAGACAAGAAATAGCATACAGACAGAGCAACATAGAACAAACATAGAACAAGACATAGCATACAGACAGAGCAACATAGGACAAGACAAGACGTAGCATACAGACAGAGCAACATAGAACAAGCAAGAAATAGCATACAGACAGAGCAACATAGGACAAGCATAAGAAATAGCATACAGACAGAGCAACATAGAACAAGCAAGACATAGCATACAGACAGAGCAACATAGGACAAGCAAGACATAGCATACAGACAGAGCAACATAGGACAAGCAAGACATAGAATACAGACAGAGGACAAGCAAACATAGAGACAAGCAACAAGACATAGCATACAGACAGAGCAACATAGGACAAGCAAGACATAGCATACAGACAGAGCAACATAGGACAAGCAAGACATAGCATACAGACAGAGCAACATAGGACAAGCAAGATATAGCATACAGACAGAGCAACATAGGGACAAGACAGAGCAACATAGGACAACAAGACAGAGCAACATAGGACAAGCAAGACATAGCATAGGACAAGCAAGACAGACAGAGCAACATAGGACAAGCAAGACATAGCATACAGACAGAGCAACATAGGACAAGCAAGACAAGCATACAGACAGAGCAACATAGGCAAGACATAGCATACAGACAGAGCAACATAGGACAAGCAAGACATAGCATACAGACAGAGCAACATAGGACAAGCAAGACATAGCATACAGACAGAGCAACATAGGACAAGCAAGACATAGCATACAGACAGAGCAACATAGGACAAGCAAGACATAGCATACAGACAGAGCAACATAGGACAAGCAAGACATAGCATACAGACAGACATAGCATACAGACAGAGCAACATAGGACAAGCAAGACATAGCATACAGACAGAGCAACATAGGACAAGCAAGACATACATAGACAGAGCAACATAGACAAGCAAGAAAGCATACAGACAGAGCAACATAGGACAAGCAAGACATAGCATACAGACAGAGCAACATAGGACAAGCAGAAGACATAGCATACAGACAGAGCAACATAGGACAAGCAAGACATAGCAATAGAACAAGCAGACATGGCAGAGCAACATAGGACATAGCATACAGACAGAGCAAAGACATAGCATACAGACAGAGCAACATAGGACAAGCAAGATAGCATACAGACAGAGCAACATAGGACAAGCAAGACATAGCATACAGACAGAGCAACATAGGACAAGCAAGACATAGCATACAACATAGACAGAGCAACATACAGACAGGACAAGACAAGACATAGCATACAGACAGAGCAACATAGGACAAGCAAGACATAGCATACAGACAGAGCAACATAGGACAGCATACAGACAGAGCAACATAGAACAAGCAAGACATAGCATACAGACAGAGCAACATAGGACAAGCAAGACATAGCATACAGACAGAGCAACATAGGACAAGCAAGACATAGCATACAGACAGAGCAACATAGGACAAGCAAGACATAGCATACAGAC
>NC_056438.1:79907318-80011155 GCF_018296145.1 Oncorhynchus tshawytscha | reverse complement strand
CAACATAGAACAAGCAAGACATAGCATACAGACAGAGCAACATAGGACAAGCAAGACATAGCATACAGACAGAGCAACATAGGACAAGCAAGACATAGCATACAGACAGAGCAACATAGACAAGCAAGACATAGCATATAGGACAAGCAAGACATAGCATACAGACAGAGCAACAGACAAGAGCAACATACAGACAGAGCAACAAGACAAGCAAGACGTAGCATACAGACAGAGCAACATAGAACAAGCAAGACATAGCATACAGACAGAGCAACATAGAACAAGCAAGACATAGCATACAGACAGAGCAACATAGGACAAGCAAGACATAGCATACAGACAGAGCAACATAGGACAAGCAAGACATAGCATACAGACAGAGCAACATACAAGACAGCATACAGACAGAGCAATAGGACAAGCAAGACATAGCATACAGACAGAGCAACATAGACAAGCAAGACATAGCATACAGACAGAGCAACATAGGACAAGCAAGACAGACAGATAGCATACAGACAGAGCAACATAGAACAACAATAGAGACAGAGCAACATAGACAAGCAATAGCATACAGACAGAGCAACATAGACAACAAGCAGACAGAGCAACATAGGACAAGCAAGACATAGCATACATAGCAACATAGGACAAGCAAGACATAGCATACAGACAGAGCAACATAGCAAGAACATACAGACAGAGCAACATAGGACAAGCAAGACATAGCATACAGACAGAGCAACATAGAACAAGCAAGACAGAGCAACATAGCATACAGACAGAGCAACATAGAGCACAGAAAGCAACATAGACAAAATACAGACAGAGCAACATAGAACAAGCAAGACATAGCATGCAGACAGAGCAACATAGAACAAAAAGCAACAAGACAAAATTCATAAAAGCAACAAAGTGTTTCCACACCTCACAAGCTACAGACAACATGGAAAGCGGCAACACACAGCGAAGGATTATGTTCACAAATCTGATCCACCTTTAGCCATGTCTTCATGTTCACTCTCTCATATGCAGTTTTGAGGAATGTAAACACTGGTCAGGTACAAGTGTCCTCTATATTTAATTTGTTAGTATTTTTACCCTGTCTGAATCAGCTACAGTGGGTTGAGTCCTGTCTGAATCTGCTACAGTGGGTTGAGCCCTGTCTGAATCTGCTACAGTGGGTTGAGCCCTGTCTGAATCAAACTTTTTTTACTGGTACTGTTTAATGTTGATGTTGTTATTGTTTATCTGTAATACTACTAGCCACCTAGCAATTTTATGAAGTTGGCTTTAGCTAGCCCAGATTTGAGGTCGGGAGGTTGGGCACCTAACTAGCTACCATTTCAGTCTATCAATCAAGTTAGAGTAGCTATCTCAGCTGGCATTCCTGCCAAGGTTGGTAGACTTTCGAAAAGCAAGGAATTACTAAAGGCTTTCTCACAGTGAATTGTGGGCCAGTGTTCCCACAAACATTTGTTAACCCTGGGCTTTAACTTTTCTGGAACAGGAGAAATCATGCAACAACTATTATCGTGGATATATCCAATTAAATATCAATAGCAAAGTTTATGAAAACATAGGCCTTCCAACTGCAGAGCTTGTAGCTTGGCTAAGTGATAAGATATTACTAGGTAGTGTGACTGATGTGAAATGGACGAGAAGCAATACTGTTACATTGATGCCGTGACCCGGACCACTGGTTGCTGCGGAAAAGGAGGAGGTCAAAAGGGGGGTGAGTGTAACCGATGTGAAATGGCTAGTTAGTTAGCGGTGGTGCGCACTAATAGCGTTTTAATCGGGTGACGTCACTCCCTCTGAGACCTTGAAGTAGTGGTTCCCTTTGCTCTGCAAGGGCTGCAGCTTTTGTGGAGCGATGGGTAACGATGCTTAGAGGGTGGCTGTTGTTGATGTGTGCAGAGGGTCCCTGGTTTGAGCCCAGGTAGGGGCGAGGAGAGGGATGGAAGCTATACTTTTACAGTAGCGTGCATAGCAACTATTATTGTTAGGCATAGTAACCAATGTTTTTGTACAGATGATGTATTCAGGTTTTTGTCTTCAGATGGAGTTCCCTCAAACTTCCCTCAAACTTCCCTCAAACTTCTCTCAAACTTCCCTCAAACTTCCCTCAACTGTGCGAACGTGGCAAAAGTATTATTGATGTAAACCTCTGAAATAGTTGTAATGCCCTTTCTCTTCCCGAATAGAATACAGTATATACAGTATATACACCCTGATCTGTTTCCCCTGTCTTTGTGCTTCTCTCCACCCCCCCTTCCAGGTGTCGCTCATCTTCTCCATCATCCCCTGTGTATTTATACCTGTGTTCTCTGTTTTTCTATTGCCAGTTTGTCAAGTCAAGCACCGGGTTTTTTCTCAGCTCCTGCTCCCCCCCAGTTTCTCTTTTCTCACCCCCAGTCTCTCTTTTCTCCCCCTCCTGGTTTTGACCCTTGCCTGTCCTGACTGCAAGCCTGCCTGCCTGACCACTCTGCCTGCCCCTGACCCTGAGACTGCCTACCGATCTGTACCTTTGCCCGCAGCTGGATTTTTGACCTTTGCTGACCCTGAGCCTGCCTGCCGTCCGGTACCGTTGTCTCACCTCTGGTTTATTGACCCATGCCTGTCTTGACCTGTCTATTCCCTGCCCCTGTTGGAACATTAAAACTATTGTTATTTTGACGTGGTCTGCATCTGGGTCTTACCTTCCCATCTGATAGAGATGGGTAAAGCAGTATGTAAACACTATTAAAGTGACCAGTGTTCCATTATTAAAGTGGCCAGTGTTCCATTATTAAAGTGGCCAGTGTTCCATTATTAAAGTGACCAGTGTTCCATTATTAAAGTGACCAGTGTTCCATTATTAAAGTGACCAGTGTTCCATTATTAAAGTGACCAGTGTTCCATTATTAAAGTGACCAGTGTTCCATTATTAAAGTGACCAGTGTTCCATTATTAAAGTGACCAGTGTTCCATTATTAAAGTGACCAGTGTTCCATTATTAAAGTGACCAGTGTTCCATTATTAAAGTGACCAGTGTTCCATTATTAAAGTGACCAGTGTTCCATTATTAAAGTGACCAGTGTTCCATTATTAAAGTGACCAGTGTTCCATTATTAAAGTGACCAGTGATTCCCTGTCTATGTATATGGGGCAGCGTTGCGTAACCGGGTTGCGTAACTGGGTGGAGGCCGGCTAGTGAGGGATGTTTAACAGTCTAATGGCCTTGAGATAGAATCTGTTTTTCTGTCTAACCTCTGGGTGAGCAGATCACATAACAAGCGTCACAATTAAAGGGAAGATTCACTCATTTTGAATGTTATCATTGTTTTTGTGCATCTCTGAGGGATTGTTCTGTTGATTCCCTGGGTTTTCATGTTTCGTGTTTTCATGTGTATCTGTGTTATTGGCGTTCAAGCAGAAATCCGTCCGGTAGAAGGTTGCAAGTTCAAATCCCCAAACTGACAAGGTACAAATCTGTCGTTCTGTCCCTGAACAGGCAGTTAACCCACTGTTTCTAGGCCGTCATTGAAAATAAGAATTTGTTCTTAACTGACTTGCCTGGTTAAATAAAAGGTAAAATAAAAATAATAAATTAAATTATGTAGTATTGTGATAAAGTCACTCCCACTACACTGGAAGTTTACGACTTCTAAAAACGTCATTCAGCGCATTCGGAAAGTATTCAGACCCCTTAACTTTTTCCACATTTTGTTACGTTACAGCCTTATTCTAAAATTGATTAAATCATTGTTTTCCCTTCTCAATCTACACACAATACCCCCATAATGACAAAGCAAAAACAGGTTTTTAGACATTTTTTGCAAATGTATAATTTAAAAAAAATCAAATACCTTATTGACATAAGTATTCAGACCAGTTGCTATGAGACTCGAAATTGAGCTCAGGTGCATCCTGTTTCCATTGATCATCCTTGAGACGGTTCTACAACTTGATTGGAGTCCACCTGGGGTAAATTCAATTGATTGGACATGATTTGGAAAGGGACACACCTGTCTATATAAGGTCCCACAGTTGACAGTGCATGTCAGAGCAAAAACCAAGCCATGAGGTTGAAGGAATTGTCCGTAGAGCTGAGACAGGATTGTGTCGAGGCACAGATCTGGAGAAGGCTACCAAAAAATGTCTGCAGCATTGAATGTCCTGGAGAAGGCTACCAAAAAATGTCTGCAGCATTGAATGTCCCCAAGAACACAATGGCCTCCATTCTTATATGGAAGAAGTTTGGAACCACCAAGACTCTTCCTAGAGCTGGCTGCCTGGCCAAATTGAGCAATCGGGGGAGAAGGGCCTTGGTCAGGGAGGTGACCAAGAACTCGATGGTCACTCTAACAGAGCTCTAGAGTTCCTCTCGGGAGATGGGAGAACCTTCCAGAAGGACAACCATCTCTGCAGCACTCCACCATCAGGCCTTTATGGAAGAGTGGCCAGACGGAAGCCACTCCTCAGTAAAAGGCAAATGACAGCCTGCTTGTGGTTTGCCAAAAGGCAAATGTTTTTTCAGCGGCAGGGACTGGTAGACTAGTCAGGATCGAGGCAAAGATGAACGGAGCATATTTGTAAACTGGGGCCAAGGTTTACCTTCCAACAGGACAACGACCCTAAGCAAGCCTAGACAAAGCAGGAGTGGCTTCGGGACACGTCTATGAATGTCCTTGAGTGGCCCAGCCTGAGCCCGGACTTGAACCCGATCGAATATCTCTGGAGAGACCTGAAAATAGCGTCTTGTTTAGTAGACAGGGATTGCAGAGAAAAGTTCCGACATGGAAATGTCGTCTTTTACTTTTTTCACCGGTGGGTCTGAGGTAAAGAGGTTGCAAGGATTTCATCCTGGTCAGCTTTTGTTCTTTCGCTCGCTTGAGTTCGTGGCTTCTTGTGTATCCATGCTGCTCTGGTTTTCGTTGTGACTAGCTAGCATGTCTGCTGTCTTCTGTGAGACTTGGATATTTCGTCTACTCTTGTCTTTCTGTCGTGTTCCTCCCATTCAACTTGACAAAAACTAACTCTAAACTTATCCCATGTCCATAAAACAATATTTGACTGTTAACCACCTAACCCTCAATGTTGTTTTGAAGAGCGAGAAAACACTCCCTCTCACAGCGACGCCATCTTGGCTCCCTCTCACAGCGACGCCATCTTGGCTCCCTCTCACAGCGACGCCATCTTGGCTCCCTCTCACAGCGACGCCATCTTGGCTCCCTCTCACAGCGACGCCATCTTGGCTCCCTCTCACTTGATTTCCCTGAATTTACAAGCTAGTAAAAAAATCAAAAGGTACTTGAGGATATTGGAAAATAAACAACACACTTCTTAAAGATACTACTCTCATTGAAAACATCAAATCATTAACTAAAGATATTTTTGCAAGAAAAGACGTGGGTCATGGAAGTAAGATGGGAATGTTTCATATATAAAGTCAGAGTGGTAGCCATTAAACGCGCCAAAGAGCTGATGCAATTAAAGAACCTTAGAGAAAAGGGAGATGATGAGCAAGCTTGGCAGTTTTCTAAAGAAAGATAATCTATCTGAAGAAGAGGAGTCTGTGTTCAAGTCTTTACAACTAGAATCTGAACAGCTTTACACAGATCTGGCAAAGGGCGCCTTTGTAAGGTCAAGAGCAAAATGGATTGAAGGGGGAGGGGGGAGTGATGCCATCTGTTGGTAAATGTTCATTACTGCAACTCATGTGTTTTACAGGTGTGCATGGGATACCCGGATGTAATTGCAATATACTGAATAAGACTGGGTTACTCGCCTCTGTCTCGTCATTTAACATTCAAAAAGATGTCTTCACTCGAATGAGCCATTTAATCCTATTTTTTTTGCCATATTCCTAGCTCGAGAAATGTGTCATTTAACAAGAGGGTCTAGCAACATTTTCCTATCTGTCTGCCTCTTTAGTCCAGGGTGAAATGCCCGGTGCCGTTGCCAGAGACATAGAAAGCAGAAAGGAATCCCAATGAACGAATTAACGTATAACAAGACTGTCGACCAATCCGGTTCACATTGTCATGCAGCGTCACGCGGTTGCTAAGCTAATCGTCACGCAATCCCTTCTAAAAAAAAAGTAAAGTGTTTTATGTCGAGAAACGTGCCTATTTTCCTCGAAATTACCCAATGCCACAATTCCAAAGCTACATGACACTACAGATAGTAAGTAAATTATCTCACATCTTGGAAAAGATTTGTAATGTTTGTACTAATTCGTTTTTTTTTTGTTGAGCTAGCGCCCAATAGAATCCCATTCAACCCTTGAAGGCGAAACGCTCCTTTTCCCAGAATCACCCAGAATGAACGACGGGGCCCATTGACATAACATGTTTAATCTTTAACATCTCAAAACTATATATGCCTTTGCGAATGTTAAACTCCACCCTGTGGCCTATCGATCTGCAGGTATAACAGTGAGATTGTACAGTATTACTGAGATAACAACTATCTAATGTCTCTGTCCTGTGCCTCGTTATAGTGGCGGTATTACTGAGATAACACCTATCTAATGTTTCTGTCCTGTGCCCTGTTATAGGTACAGTATTACAGAGATAACAACTATCTAATGTCTCTGTCCTGTGCCTCGTTATAGTGGCAGTATTACTGAGATAACACCTAATGTCTCTGTCCTGTGCCTCGTTATAGGTACAGTATTACTGAGATAACACCTAATGTCTCTGTCCTGTGCCTCGTTATAGGTACAGTATTACCGAGATAACAACTATCTAATGTCTCTGTCATGTGCCCCGTTATAGGTACAGTATTACAGAGATAACAACTATCTAATGTCTCTGTCCTGTGCCCCGTTATAGGTACAGTATTACTGAGATAACACCTAATGTCTCTGTCCTGTGCCTCGTTATAGGTACAGTATTACAGAGATAACAACTATCTAATGTCTCTGTCCTGTGCCCCGTTATAGGTACAGTATTACTGAGATAACACCTAATGTCTCTGTCCTGTGCCTCGTTATAGGTACAGTATTACTGAGATAACACCTAATGTCTCTGTCCTGTGCCTCGTTATAGGTACAGTATTACCGAGATAACAACTATCTAATGTCTCTGTCCTGTGCCCCGTTATAGGTACAGTATTACAGAGATAACAACTATCTAATGTCTCTGTCCTGTGCCCCGTTATAGGTACAGTATTACAGAGATAACAACTATCTAATGTCTCTGTCCTGTGCCTCGTTATAGGTACAGTATTACCGAGATAACAACTATCTAATGTCTCTGTCCTGTGCCTCGTTATAGTGGCAGTATTACCGAGATAACACCTACAGGTAACTGCCAAAGTAAAGAAAACACCAACATAAAGTGTCTTAACAGGACGTTGGACAACCAGGAGCTGACAGAACAACTTCAATGCACCTTGTCATAGATTCTACAGGGGTCTGGAACTCTATTGGAGGGATGCGACACCATTCTATAGATTCTACAGGGGTCTGGAACTCTATTGGAGGGATGCGACACCATTCTATAGATTCTACAGGTGTCTGGAACTCTATTGGAGGGATTGACACCATTCTATAGATTCTACAGGGGTCTGGAACTCTATTGGAGGGATTGCGACACCATTCTATAGATTCTACAGGTGTCTGGAACTCTATTGGAGGGATTGCGACACCATTCTATAGATTCTACAGGTGTCTGGAACTCTATTGGAGGGATTGCGACACCATTCTATAGATTCTACAGGTGTCTGGAACTCTATTGGAGGGATGCGACACCATTCTATAGATTCTACAGGTGTCTGGAACTCTATTGGAGGATGCGACACCATTCTATAGATTCTACAGGGGTCTGGAACTCTATTGGATGCGACACCATTCTATAGGGTGTCTGGAACTCTATTGGAGGGATGCAACACCATTCTATAGATTCTACAGGGGTCTGGAACTCTATTGGAGGGATGCGACACCATTCTATAGATTCTACAGGTGTCTGGAACTCTATTGGAGGGATTGCGACACCATTCTATAGATTCTACAGGGGTCTGGAACTCTATTGGAGGGATTGCGACACCATTCTATAGATTCTACAGGGGTCTGGAACTCTATTGGAGGGATTGCGACACATTCATTCTATAGACACCATTCTACAGGGGTCTGGAACTCTATTGGAGGGATTGCGACACCATTCTATAGATTCTACAGGGTCTGGAACTCTATTGGAGGGATTGCGACACCATTCTATAGATTCTACAGGGGTCTGGAACTCTATTGGAGGGATTGCGACACCATTCTATAGATTCTACAGGGGTCTGGTCTGGAGGGGAACTCTGGAATTGGAGGGATTGCGACACCATTCTATAGATTCTACAGGGGTCTGGAACTCTATTGGAGGGATTGCGACACCATTCTATAGATTCTACAGGGTCTGGAACTCTATTGGAGGGATTGCGACACCATTCTATAGATTCTACAGGGGTCTGGAACTCTATTGGAGGGATTGCGACACCATTCTATAGATTCTACAGGGGTCTGGAACTCTATTGGAGGGATTGCGACACCATTCTATAGATTCTACAGGGGTCTGGAACTCTATTGGAGGGATTGCGACACCATTCTATAGATTCTACAGGGTCTGGAACTCTATTGGAGGGATTGCGACACCATTCTATAGATTCTACAGGGGTCTGGAACTCTATTGGAGGGATGCGACACCATTCTATAGATTCTACAGGGGTCTGGAACTCTATTGGAGGGATGCGACACCATTCTATAGATTCTACAGGGGTCTGGAACTCTATTGGAGGGATGCGACACCATTCTATAGATTCTACAGGTGTCTGGAACTCTATTGGAGGGATTGCGACACCATTCTATAGATTCTACAGGGGTCTGGAACTCTATTGGAGGATGCGACACCATTCTATAGATTCTACAGGTGTCTGGAACTCTATTGGAGGGATGCGACACCATTCTATAGATTCTACAGGTGTCTGGAACTCTATTGGAGGGATTGCGACACCATTCTATAGATTCTACAGGTGTCTGGAACTCCATTGGAGGAATGCGACACCATTCTATAGATTCTACAGGTGTCTGGAACTCTATTGGAGGGATGCGACACCATTCTTCCACGAGAAATTCCATAATTTGGTGTTTTTTTATGGTGGTTTTACCCTGTGTCTGTAACGGCATTCTTCCTCCTCTTCTGAGGAGGAGTAGCGAGAAGGATCGGAGGACCAATGCGCAGCGTGGTAAGTGTCCATAACGTTTATTTTAAGATATAAACTGAACACTATGAAATACAAAACAATAAACGTGACCATGAACGAAAACCGAAACAGTGTGGCAACAAACACTCACACGGAAACAAACACCCACCACTCAAAAGTGAAACCCAGGCTACCTAAGTATGATTCTCAATCAGAGACAACTAACGACACCTGCCTCTGATTGAGAACCACACTAGGCTGAACTCAAAACCCCAACATAGAAAAACACACATAGACTGCCCACCCCAACTCACGCCCTGACCAAACTAAATAATGACAAAACAAAGGAAATAAAGGTCAGAACGTGACAGTGTCTATATGTTTACTCAGACCACGCACGCACACACACACACACACACACGCACACTCACACACACACACCTGCTCTGTAAGACTTGACACCATGCATGACAACATCTTACTACATCCTGAAGACACAGCAACTACTGAAGAGCAATATAATATCAACGCTGAGATTTAAGTACCTCTGATTAGATAACAAGTCACTGTCTGCTCTCTTTACAGAGAAGTGGCAGTGATTTCATTACAAAATGGTTTCTGGTTCATCTTTCCAAGAGGAGGATTTCTTCTGTCCCTGTGTGCCGTGACATCTTCAAGGATCCTGTCATCCTGCCGTTTTGCCACAGGGGTTTCCTGTAAACCTGTCTGTGGGAATACTGGAAACAAAGGGGATATCGGGAACAGAAGAAGTGTTTCCAAAAATGTCAATATTAAGATGTCAGAGAGCTTCATAAACAGATATGGGAAGATCTGAGGTGCTAAGTACTCTGTACAGTGACAAACACAAGCTCTAACAAAACCTATTAATTATACATGTGTAAATTAAATAGATTAATAATCAGATTATTTTTGTTTCAACAAGACAAACTCAAGCTCTTCTGTCTGGTGGATAAACAGCCCACCTGTTGGGTGTGTCGAGATTAAAGAAACATAAAAAATCATGACTGCAAACCACTATTTATATATTTATACTGAAAGAAAAGTGATAGGGAAAACAATATGTTGGAACTCCAGGGGCTGATATGAAGACCACACAAAACAAAATACATAACTACAGAGATAAATAAGGTTAAAACTGATAACAAAACCTACTAATTATACATGTATAAATGAATAGATCAACAATCAGGATTAAAATATACATACAATACACACATATGTTGTGGCAGACAAGGGGGTTGGGGTCAAAACGTTGACACAGATCAGACACGGACAGAGTAGCTCAGTTTCAAAGGTGTTTATTCAAATAATAGTCCAATAGAAAAGAATTAGGTCTCCCCCCAAGAGACCCTCTCCAGGAGACCGTCTACTGGGCTCTGGGTCTTACTGTATCCCCCAAGAGACCCTCTCCAGGATACCGTCTACTGGGCTCTGGGTCTTACTGTATCCCCCAAGAGACCCTCTCCAGGATACCGTCTACTGGGCTCTGGGTCTTACTGTATCCCCCAAGAGACCCTCTCCAGGATACCGTCTACTGGGCTCTGGGTCTTACTGTATCCCCCAAGAGACCCTCTCCAGGATACCGTCTTCTGGGCTCCGGGTCTTACTCTATCCCCCAAGAGACCCTCTCCAGGATCCCGTCTACTGGGCTCCGGATCTTACTGTAATCCCCCAGGAGAGCCTCTCCAGGATCCCGTCTACTGGGCTCCGCGTCTTACTGTATCCCCCAGGAGACCCTCTCCAGGATCCCGTCTTCTGGGCTCCGGATCCTACTCTATCCCCCAAGAGACCCTCTCCAGGATCCCTTCTTCTGGGCTCCGGGTCTTACTGTATCCCCCAGGAGACCCTTTCCGGGATACCGTCTTCTGGGCTCCGGGTCTTACTATATCCCCCAGGAGACCCTCTCCGGGATCCCGTCTTCTGGGCTCCGGGTCTTACTATATCCCCCAGGAGACCCTCTCCGGGATCCCGTCTTCTGGGCTCCGGGTCTTACTGTATCCCCCAGGAGACCCTCTCCGGGATCCCATCTTCTGGGCTCCGGGTCTTACTGTATCCCCCAGGACACCCTCTCTGGGATCGGGTCTTGCTGTATCCTGTGAGGATCAAACACTGAACTTCCTCTGGTACCATCCCCAACTATACAGGAGTCCTTTCCTCCCCCAGTCTCTCCCCAGTGTGCTGCCCTTCTGGCAGCTCTATGGGACTACTACAGCTGGTGAGCAATCAGCCCTTGATTACTCACCAATCCCCAATCAGCCCCAATTAGTCCTGGCCAGAGAGCCCGTCGTGACCTGGCACGTCCAGCAGATGGAGCCATCGCCTCGTGATGTATACTCCTTCTGTCACCAGTCACCAGGCCTCGACGAGTCTCCCCCTGGTGGCTGACCTGCTGTACGCCACAATGTGATTTGTTTAAATGTGTGTGTGCATGCGTGCGAGTGAGAGTTAGGCTATATGGAGGAGATTACTGAGTAGTTTGGTTCATCAGGCTGAGGAGATTTCCGAGTAGTTTGGTTCATCAGTCTGACCCCCAGTCTTCATGGAGGAGGTTACTGAGTAATTTGATTCATCAGACTGACCCCCAGTCTTGATGGAGGAGATTACTGAGTAGTTTGGTTCATCAGGCTGACCTCCAGTCTTCATGGAGGAGATTACTGAGTAGTTTGGTTCATCATGCTGACCCCCAGTCTTCTCTTGAAGTTATTGAGGGATGATGATGTTTTGGCAATGTGAAGATATAGATGTCTAGAGTACTATACCTCTGTGTCTGAACTCTTTATGACAGAATGTTAAAATGAGGTGAAATTAAAGTTTTCACTTCGCTCCAGAATTGAAATGATATCAATGATTACCTCAATTGATCAATACTTAAACAGTAATTTAAGAAGCAGAATTATGACCTCTTTGGCCACCATGTAGACTAGAGGTCCTTTCTGGAATATTGTCAGGAATACTATCCACTTTAACAAATGTACATACATGAATTTGAAGTACATTTTACGTGACATGGCGCAGTGGTTAAGGGCGCTGTACTGCAGCGCTAGCTGTGCCATCAGAGACTCTGGGTTCGCGCCCAGGCTCTGTCGTAACCGTCCGCGACCGGGAGGTCCGTGGGGCGACGCACAATTGGCCTAGCGTCGTCTGGGTTAGAGAGGGGTTGGCCGGTAGGGATGTCAAATCAAATCAAATCAAATTTTATTTGTCACACACACATGGTTAGCAGATGTTAATGCGAGTGTAGCGAAATGCTTGTGCTTCTAGTTCCGACAATGCAGTAATAACCAACAAGTAATCTAACTAACAATTCCAAAACTACTGTCTTATACACAGTGTAAGGGGATAAAGAATATGTACATAAGGATATATGAATGAGTGATGGTACAGAGCAGCATAGGCAAGATACAGTAGATGGTATCGAGTACAGTATATACATATGAGATGAGTATGTAAACAAAGTGGCATAGTTAAAGTGGCTAGTGATACATGTATTACATAAGGATGCAGTCGATGATATAGAGTACAGTATATACGTATGCATATGAGATGAATAATGTAGGGTAAGTAACATTATATAGGGTAGCATTGTTTAAAGTGGCTAGTGATATATTTACATCATTTCCCATCAATTCCCATTATTAAAGTGGCTGGAGTTGAGTCAGTGTCAGTGTCAGTGTGTTGGCAGCAGCCACTCAATGTTAGTGGTGGCTGTTTAACAGTCTGATGGCCTTGAGATAGAAACTGTTTTTCAGTCTCTCGGTCCCAGCTTTGATGCACCTGTACTGACCTCGCCTTCTGGATGATAGCGGGGTGAACAGGCAGTGGCTCGGGTGGTTGATGTCCTTGATGATCTTTATGGCCTTCCTGTAACATCGGGTGGTGTAGGTGTCCTGGAGGGCAGGTAGTTTGCCCCCGGTGATGCGTTGTGCAGACCTCACTACCCTCTGGAGAGCCTTACGGTTGAGGGCGGAGCAGTTGCCGTATCAGGCGGTGATACAGCCCACCAGGATGCTCTCGATTGTGCATCTTTAGAAGTTTGTGAGTGCTTTTGGTGACAAGCCGAATTTCTTCAGCCTCCTGAGGTTGAAGAGGCGCTGCTGCGCCTTCTTCACGATGCTGTCTGTGTGAGTGGACCAATTCAGTTTGTCTGTGATGTGTATGCCGAGGAACTTAAAACTTGCTACCCTCTCCACTACTGTTCCATCGATGTGGATAGGGGGTGTTCCCTCTGCTGTTTCCTGAAGTCCTTGTCTCATCGCGCACGAGCGACTCCTGTGGCGGCCCGGGTGCTGTGCGCGCTAACCAAGGTTGCCAGGTGCACGGTGTTTCCTCCGACACATTGGTGCGGCTGGCTTCCGGGTTGGATGCGCGCTGTGTTAAGAAGCAGTGCGGCTTGGTTGGGTTTTGTATTGGAGGACGCATGACGTTCAACCTTCGTCTCTCCCGAGCCCGTACGGGAGTTGTAGTGATGAGACAAGATAGTAGCTACTAAAAACAATTGGATACCACGAAAATGGGGAGAAAAAGGGGTCAAATAACGATTTCCTCGTTAGTCCCCCTATACATTTAATTGGTTAATTGTGTTCACCTGTATTGTAATTAACCTCCTGTTCGTTCTGTTTGAGAGAGAGAGAGAGAGAGAGAGAGAGAGAGAGATCCCACAGACCCACAAAGAATTCGAAAACAAATCCGTTTTTGATAAACTCCCATATCTACTGTGCCATCACAGCAGGGAGATTTGTGACCTGTTGCCACAAGAAAAAGGCAACCAGTGAAGAACAAACACCATTGTAAATACAACCCATATTTATGTTCATTTATTTTCCCTTTCTGTACTATTTGCACATCATTACAACACTGTATATATACATGATATGACATTGTGTGTGTAATGTTTACTGTTAATTTTGTATTGTTTATTTAACTTGTATTGTATATTATCTACTTCACTTGCTTTGGCAATGTTAGCATATGTTTCTCAAGCCAATGAAGCCCTTAAAATGTATTGAATTGAATTGAGAAAGAGAGAAAGAGAAAGAGAGAGAGAGAGAGAGAGATTGTAACTCATTGCTGTCATTCATCTTTGTCAAAGTGATTTCATTCACTATATTAGAAATTGTACTGACAGAGATCGAAGTTTTACTTAGAGTTGCATACTGTATATACCTGTCATAGCAGGCAGGGACACCGTAGGGGATGTGTCCCAAATGCCACCCTATTCCCTATACAGTGGCTTGCGAAAATATTCACCCCCTTTGGCATTTTTCCTATTTTGTTGCCTTACAACCTGGAATTAAAATAGATTTTTGAGGGTTTGTATCATTTGATTTACACAACATGCCTACCACTTTGAAGATGCAAAATATGTTTTATTGTGAAACAAACAAGAGATAAGACAAAAAACAGTAAACTTGAGAGTGCATAAGTATTCACCCCCCCAAAAGTCAATACTTTGTAGAACCATCTTTTATAGAAATTACAGCTGCAAGTCTCTTGGGGTATGTCTCTATAAGGTTGACACATCTAGCCACTGAGATTTTTGCCCATTCTTCAAGGCAAAACTGCTCCAGCTCCTTCATGTTGGATGGGTTCCGCTGGTGTACAGCTATCTTTAAGTCATACCACAGATTCTCAATTGGATTGAGTCTGGGCTTTGACTAAGACATTTAAATGTTTCCCCTTAAACCACTCGAGTGTTGCTTTAGCAGTATGCTTAGGGTCATTGTCCTGCTGGAAGGTGAACCTCCATCACAGTCTCAAATCTCTGGAAGGCTGAAACAGGTTTCCCTCAAGAATTTCCCTGTATTTAGCGCCATCCATCATTCCTTAAATTCTGACCAGTTTCCCAGTCCCTGCCGATGAAAACCATCCCCACAGCATGATGCTGCCACCATCATGCTTCACTGTGGGGATGATATTCTCGGGGTGATGAGAGGTTTTGGGTTTACGCCAGACATGGCGTTTTCCTTGATGGACAAAAAGCTAAATTTAGTCTCATCTGACCAGAGTACCTTCTTTCATATGTTTGGGGAGTCTCCCACATGCCTTTTGGCGAACACCAAACGTGTTTGCTTATTTTTTTATTGAAGCATGGCTTTTTTTCTGGCTACTCTTCCGTAAAGCCCAGCTCTGTGGAGTGTATGGCTTAAAGTGGTCCTATGGACAGATACTCCAATCTCCGCTGTGGAGCTTTGCAGCTCCTTCAGGGTTAACTTTGGTCTCTTTGTTGCCTCTCTATTTGAATGCCCTCCTTGCCTGGTCCGTGAGTTTTGGTCGGTGCCATATTCTTTCCATTTTTTTAAATAATGGAGTTAATGGTGCTCCGTGGGACGTTCAAAGTTTCTGATATTTTTTTATAACCCAACTCTGATCTGTACTTCTCCACAACTTTGTCCCTGACCTGTTTGGAGAGCTAATTTGTCTTCATGCTGTCGCTTGGTGGTGTTCCAGACCCTGGGGCCTTTCAGAACAGGTGTATATATACTATATATACTCATGATGTAAGAGATCACAAGACACTTAGATTCCACACAGGTTACACACACACACACACACACACACACACACACACTCCTGAGCCCCACCCCTATGCCACCTGTACAGCAGAGAGTCAAAAGTTCAGAAGGGTAAAGTCCCAGCTACGGTAGCATAGAAGTCACTATAAAGGACTCTAACTCACTACAACTAACTTACTACAACTTCAAGACTCACAGCATCTACTGAAGAGCAAGACAATATCATCAACACTAAGATTTAAACAACACTGAAGTCAATGTCTGCTTCCTTCAGAGGCTATTAGAAGGAAGTGACTGATTTCATTACAAAATGGCTTCTGGTTCATCTTTCCGAGAGGAGGATCTCTCTTGTCCTGTGTGCCGTGACATCTTCAAGGATCCCGTTCTAGTGCCGTGTGGCCACAGTTTCTGTGAAACCTGTCTGCTGGAAACTTGGAAACAAAGGGAATGTCCGGTCTGCAGGAGAAAATGTTCCAAAGACTGGTATCCTCCTAACCTTTCTCTAGAGAGCCTGTGTGAGACCTTCTCACAGTCACATACAGGTAGTCAGAAATCAACAAGCAAGATAAGCTCTGCACTCTGCGGTCTGCATGGAGAGACACTGGAGCTGGAGGACAAACAGCCTGTCTGTTTGGTGTGGCAGGATACAAGACAACGTAACCACAAACCGCTAGCTGAGGCTGTACAGGACCATAAGGTATCCATATGTTCTTGTGAATTTTCAGCTGTCTAAAATGGTGTGTGTGTGTGAATGCCTAAAAAAAAATAGCTTATTCCTGTAATGATTGTGATTTGATTATTGACAATAAAGCGTAAAGCTAGAACAAAGAGACTCTGTCCATAGTAACACTAGAACACAGAGACTCTGTCCATAGTAACACTAGAACACAGAGACTCTGTCCATAGTAACACTAGAACACAGAGAATCTGTCCATAGTAACACTAGAACACAGAGACTCTGTCCATAGTAACACTAGAACACAGAGACTCTGTCCATAGTAACACTAGAACACAGAGAATCTGTCCATAGTAACACTAGAACACAGAGACTCTGTCCATAGTAACACTAGAACACAGAGAATCTGTCCATATTAACACTAGAACACAGATGCTCTGTCCATAGTAACACTAGAACAGACGCTCTGTCCATAGTAACACTAGAACACAGAGACTCTGTCCATAGTAACACTAGAACACAGAGACTCTGTCCATAGTAACACTAGAACACAGAGGCTCTGTCCATAGTAACACTAGAACACAGAGACTCTGTCCATTGTAACACTAGAACACAGAGACTCTGTCCATTGTAACACTAGAACACAGAGACTCTGTCCATTGTAACACTAGAACACAGAGACTCTGTCCATAGTAACACTAGAACACAGAGGCTCTGTCCATAGTAACACTAGAACACAGAGACTCTGTCCATAGTAACACTAGAACACAGAGACTGTCCATAGTAACACTAGAACACAGAGACTGTCCATAGTAACACTAGAACAGAGGCTCTGTCTATAGTAACACTAGAACACAGAGACTCTGTCCATAGTAACACTAGAACACAGATGCTCTGTCCATAGTAACACTAGAACACAGAGGCTCTGTCCATAGTAACACTAGAACACAGAAACTCTGTCCATTGTAACACTAGAACACAGAGACTCTGTCCATAGTAACACTAGAACACAGAGACTCTGTCATAGTAACACTAGAACACAGATGCTCTGTCCATAGTAACACTATAACACAGAGACTGTCCATAGTAACACTAGAACACAGAGACTCTGTCCATAGTAACACTAGAACACAGAGACTCTGTCCATAGTAACACTAGAACACAGAGACTCTGTCTATAGTAACACTAGAACACAGATGCTCTGTCCATAGTAACACTAGAACACAGAGACTGTCCATAGTAACACTAGAACACAGAGGCTCTGTCCATAGTAACACTAGAACACAGAGGCTCTGTCCATAGTAACACTAGAACACAGAGACTGTCCATAGTAACACTAGAACACAGATGCTCTGTCCATAGTAACACTAGAACACAGAGGCTCTGTCCATAGTAACACTAGAACACCGAAACTCTGTCCATTGTAACACTAGAACACAGAGACTCTGTCCATAGTAACACTAGAACACAGAGAATCTGTCCATATTAACACTAGAACACAGATGCTCTGTCCATAGTAACACTAGAACAGACGCTCTGTCCATAGTAACACTAGAACACAGAGACTCTGTCCATAGTAACACTAGAACACAGAGGCTCTGTCCATAGTAACACTAGAACACAGAGACTCTGTCCATAGTAACACTAGAACACAGATGCTCTGTCCATGAGTAACACTATAACACAGATGCTCTGTCCATAGTAACACTAGAACACAGAGGCTCTGTCCATAGTAACACTAGAACACAGAGACTCTGTCCATAGTAACACTAGAACACAGAGACTGTCCATAGTAACACTAGAACACAGAGACTGTCCATAGTAACACTAGAACACAGATGCTCTGTCCATAGTAACACTATAACACAGAGACTGTCCATAGTAACACTAGAACACAGAGACTGTCCATAGTAACACTAGAACACAGATGCTCTGTCCATAGTAACACTAGAACACAGAGGCTCTGTCCATAGTAACACTAGAACACCGAAACTCTGTCCATTGTAACACTAGAACACAGAGACTCTGTCCATAGTAAGGAGGCTGTAGAACACAGAGACTCTGTCCATAGTAACACTAGTAACACAGAGACTCTGTCCATAGTAACACTAGAACACAGAGGCTCTGTCCACAGTAACACTAGAACACAGATGCTCTGTCCATAGTAACACTAGAACACAGATGCTCTGTCCATAGTAACACTAGAACACAGAGGCTCTGTCCATAGTAACACTAGAACACAGAGGCTCTGTCCATAGTAACACTAGAACACAGAGACTGTCCATAGTAACACTAGAACACAGAGACTGTCCATAGTAACACTAGAACAGAGGCTCTGTCTATAGTAACACAGAACACAGAGACTCTGTCCATAGTAACACTAGAACACAGAGACTGTCCATAGTAACACTAGAACACAGATGCTCTGTCCATAGTAACACTATAACACAGAGACTGTCCATAGTAACACTAGAACACAGATGCTCTGTCCATAGTAACACTAGAACACAGAGACTCTGTCCATAGTAACACTAGAACACAGAGACTGTCCATAGTAACACTAGAACACAGATGCTCTGTCCATAGTAACACTAGAACACAGAGGCTCTGTCCATAGTAACACTAGAACACCGAAACTCTGTCCAGAGGAACACTAGAACACAGAGACTCTGTCCATAGTAACACTAGAACACAGAGAATCTGTCCATATTAACACTAGAACACAGATGCTCTGTCCATAGTAACACTAGAACAGACGCTCTGTCCATAGTAACACTAGAACACAGAGACTCTGTGTAGTCCATAGAACACAGAGACACTGTCCATAGTAACACTAGAACACAGAGCTCTGTCCATAGTAACACTAGAACACAGAACTCTGTCCATAGTAACACTAGAACACAGAGACGTCCTCCATAGTAACACTAGTAACACAGATTCAGTCCATAGTAACACTATAACACAGATGCTCTGTCCATAGTAAGACTAGAACACAGAGGCTCTGTCCATAGTAACACTAGAACACAGAGACTCTGTCCATAGTAACACTAGAACACAGAGACTGTCCATAGTAACACTAGAACACAGAGACTGTCCATAGTAACACTAGAACAGAGGCTCTGTCTATAGTAACACTAGTTCACAGAGACTCTGTCCATAGTAACACTAGAACACAGAGACTGTCCATAGTAACACTAGAACACAGATGCTCTGTCCATAGTAACACTAGAACACAGAGGCTCTGTCCATAGTAACACTAGAACACCAAAACTCTGTCCATTGTAACACTAGAACACAGAGACTCTGTCCATAGTAACACTAGAACACAGAGACTCTGTCTATAGTAACACTAGAACACAGAGACTCAGTCTAGTAGTAACACTAGAACACAGAGACTCTGTCCATAGTAACACTAGAACACAGATGCTCTGTCCATAGTAACACTATAACACAGATTCTGTCCATAGTAACACTAGAACACAGAGGCTCTGTCCATAGTAACACTAGGAACACAGAGACTCTGTCCTAACACTAGAACACAGAGACTGTCCATAGTAACACTAGAACACAGAGACTGTCCATAGTAACACTAGAACAGAGGCTCTGTCTATAGTAACACTAGAACACAGAGGACTCTGTCCATAGTAACACTAGAACACAGAGACTGTCCATAGTAACACTAGAACACAGATGCTCTGTCCATAGTAACACTATAACACAGAGACTGTCCATAGTAACACTAGAACACAGATGCTCTGTCCATAGTAACACTAGAACACAGAGGCTCTGTCTATAGTAACACTAGAACACAGAGACTCTGTCCATAGTAACACTAGAACACAGATGCTCTGTCCATAGTAACACTATAACACAGAGACTGTCCATAGTAACACTAGAACACAGAGACTGTCCATAGTAACACTAGAACACAGATGCTCTGTCCATAGTAACACTAGAACACAGAGGCTCTGTCCATAGTAACACTAGAACACCAAACTCTGTCCATTGTAACACTAGAACACAGAGACTCTGTCCATAGTAACACTAGAACACAGAGACTCTGTCTATAGTCTCCACTAGAACACAGAGACTCTGTCCATAGTAACACTAGAACACAGATGCTCTGTCCATAGTAACACTATAACACAGATGCTCTGTCCATAGTAACACTAGAACACAGAGGCTCTGTCCATAGTAACACTAGAACACAGAGGCTCTGTCCATAGTAACACTAGAACACAGAGACTGTCCATAGTAACACTAGAACACAGAGACTGTCCATAGTAACCTAGAACAGAGGCTCTGTCTATAGTAACACTAGAACACAGAGACTCTGTCCATAGTAACACTAGAACACAGAGACTGTCCATAGTAACACTAGAACACAGATGCTCTGTCCATAGTAACACTATAACACAGAGACTGTCCATAGTAACACTAGAACACAGATTCTGTCCATGAGTAACACTAGAACACAGAGGCTCTGTCCATAGTAACACTAGAACACAGAGACTCTGTCCATAGTAACACTAGAACACAGATTCTGTCCATAGTAACACTAGAACACAGAGACTGTCCATAGTAACACTAGAACACAGAGACTGTCCATAGTAACACTAGAACAGAGGCTCTGTCTATAGTAACACTAGAACACAGACTCTGTCCATAGTAACACTAGAACACAGATGCTCTGTCCATAGTAACACTAGAACACAGAGACTGTCCATAGTAACACTAGAACACAGAGACTGTCCATAGTAACACTAGAACAGAGGCTCTGTAACACTAGAACACAGAGATAGTAACACTAGAACACAGACTCTGTCCATAGTAACACTAGAACACAGAGACTGTCCATAGTAACACTAGAACACAGAGACTCTGTCCATAGTAACACTAGAACACAGAGACTCTGTCCATAGTAACACTAGAACACAGAGACTGTCCATAGTAACACTAGAACACAGATGCTCTGTCCATAGTAACACTAGAACACAGAGGCTCTGTCCGTAGTAACATAGAACACCGAAACTCTGTCCATTGTAACACTAGAACACAGAGACTCTGTCCATAGTAACACTAGAACACAGAGAATCTGTCCATATTAACACTAGAACACAGATTCTGTCCATAGTAACACTAGAACAGACGCTCTGTCCATAGTAACACTAGAACACAGAGACTCTGTCCATAGTAACACTAGAACACAGAGACTCTGTCCATAGTAACACTAGAACACAGAGGCTCTGTCCATAGTAACACTAGAACACAGAGACTCTGTCCATAGTAACACTAGACACAGATGCTCTGTCCATAGTAACACTAGAACACAGATGCTCTGTCCATAGTAACACTAGAACACAGAGGCTCTGTCCATAGTAACACTAGAACACAGAGACTCTGTCCATAGTAACACTAGAACACAGAGACTGTCCATAGTAACACTAGAACACAGAGACTGTCCATAGTAACACTAGAACACAGAGGCTCTGTCCATAGTAACACTAGAACACCGAAACTCTGTCCATTGTAACACTAGAACACAGAGACTCTGTCCATAGTAACACTAGAACACAGAGACTCTGTCTATAGTAACACTAGAACACAGAGACTCTGTCCATAGTAACACTAGAACACAGATGCTCTGTCCATAGTAACACTATAACACAGATGCTCTGTCCATAGTAACACTAGAACACAGAGACTCTGTCCATAGTAACACTAGAACACAGAGACTGTCCATAGTAACACTAGAACACAGAGACTGTCCATAGTAACACTAGAACACAGAGACTGTCCATAGTAACACTAGAACAGAGGCTCTGTCTATAGTAACACTAGAACACAGAGACTCTGTCCATAGTAACACTAGAACACAGAGACTGTCCATAGTAACACTAGAACACAGATGCTCTGTCCATAGTAACACTATAACACAGAGACTGTCCATAGTAACACTAGAACACAGATGCTCTGTCCATAGTAACACTAGAACACAGAGGCTCTGTCTATAGTAACACTAGAACACAGAGACTCTGTCCATAGTAACACTAGAACACAGATGCTCTGTCCATAGTAACACTATAACACAGAGACTGTCCATAGTAACACTAGAACACAGAGACTGTCCATAGTAACACTAGAACACAGAGACTCTGTCCATTGTAACACTAGAACACAGAGACTCTGTCCATTGTAACACTAGAACACAGAGACTCTGTCCATTGTAACACTAGAACACAGAGACTCTGTCCATAGTAACACTAGAACACAGAGACTCTGTCTATAGTAACACTAGAACACAGAGACTCTGTCCATAGTAACACTAGAACACAGATGCTCTGTCCATAGTAACACTATAACACAGATGCTCTGTCCATAGTAACACTAGAACACAGAGACTCTGTCCATAGTAACACTAGAACACAGAGACTGTCCATAGTAACACTAGAACACAGAGACTGTCCATAGTAACACTAGAACACAGAGACTGTCCATAGTAACACTAGAACAGAGGCTCTGTCTATAGTAACACTAGAACACAGAGACTCTGTCCATAGTAACACTAGAACACAGAGACTGTCCATAGTAACACTAGAACACAGATGCTCTGTCCATAGTAACACTATAACACAGAGACTGTCCATAGTAACACTAGAACACAGATGCTCTGTCCATAGTAACACTAGAACACAGAGGCTCTGTCCATAGTAACACTAGTACACAGAGACTCTGTCCATAGTAACACTAGAACACAGAGACTCTGTCCATAGTAACTAGAACACAGAGACTAGAAGAACACAGAGACTGTCCTGTAGAACATAGCTCTGTCCATAGTAACACTAGAACACAGAGACTCTGTCCATAGTAACACTAGAACACAGAGACTCTGTCCTGTCCATAGTAACACTAGAACACAGAGACTCTGTCCATAGTAACACTAGAACACAGAGACTCCTGTCCATAGTAACACTAGAACACAGAGACTCTAGTCTAGAACACAGAGAGTAACACTAGAACACAGATGCTCTGTCCATAGTAACACTAGAACACAGATGCTCTGTCCATAGTAACACTAGAACACAGAGGCTCTGTCCATAGTAACACTAGTACACAGAGACTCTGTCCATAGTAACACTAGAACACAGAGACTCTGTCCATAGTAAAGTGTCAATGTTTCATTGTAGGAGGAGCTCCAGACTGCCCTGAAGCCCTTACAGGCGAAACTGGAAGTCTGTAATAAAGTTAAACTAAGCTGTGATCAAACAGCTTGGTATATTAAGGTAAGAATGTGTTGTATTGTTCAGAGGGGTTTCATGCTTACATTCCACTCCTTATGCAAACATTACAATCTGGACTTTGTTTGGCGTGTCAAGGAATGGAACGATAGCAGATAGAGACTGGTACCCAAGATTCCTTATAGAACCAGAAAGGGTTCTATTGCTTGCTTCCTGTGTGGAACTCCTCGACATTATATATTAGAACCCTTTTATATGGTTCTTTGATCAGAACCCTAGAGCAGGGGTATTCAACTCTTACCCCTACGAGGTCCAAAGCCTGCTGGTTTTCTCTTCTACCTGATAATTAATTGCACACACCTGTTGTCCCAGATCTTAACCAGTCGCTGATTAGATGGGAGATTTTTTTTTAAATGCAGTTGAACTGGCTTCGAGGTCCAGAGTTGAGTTTGAAGTCCCTGGAGGTTCTTCTTCACTGAACCAAAATGGGTCCACATAAAACACTGCCATTTATGAATTATCGCTACTACTAATAAATAATCACTGAACCAGAGGGGACGAAACAAGGAGCAAAAACATGAGTTAATCTGCACCAATCAGCATGAGTTAATCTGCACCAATCAGCATGAGTTAATCTGCACCAATCAGCATGAGTTTTTAAGTAAAGTTCTGCAGGCTAAACAGCAATTAACAAAATCAAGATCCCACAAACTAGGATGGAAAACAGGCTGCCTAAGTCTGATTCTGTCATGAGAATTTAGTTCTCAGTGTTCATAAACCCAATTGAATTGATTACTCAGCCTGATACCCAGAATTTGTAGGAAACTGCTTGTAAGAATCAGACGGAGGCCCAGCTACAATTGTCAGGAATGTTTATTTAGAGAGCTCTGGTCATAATACCATGTACATTGGTTTATATACCGCTCATTTAGTCATAAATGTCCCTCCTCCTCTCAGATACAATGGCAATATAGTTCACAAGCCTTCTCACATTGTCTGCCACCTGTTAAACAATCTACTACGAGCCCAAGGTCTCTCCCCTCCCTGGGTGGGGGCAGAATGTCCTGTAAGGAACACAGTATTCCAGCCGGTCTGACGATAGCTCCATTCGTTTCTAACAAGGAACAGAAAGTCTTTGATCTAATTCTTGACTAAAACTACACACATTAGTGTTAAGGGAATTTTTATCAATGATGACTATGACCGTGCTTCTACACCTGCATTGCTTGCTGTTTGGGGTTTTAGGCTGGGTTTCTGTACAGCACTTTGAGATATCAGCTGATGTACGAAGGGCTATATAAATAAATTTGATTTGATTTTGATTTGATTTGACTAATTATGTATTCTGCACACACTGCTATGCTTTATCTTGGCCAGGTCGCAGTTGCAAATGATAACTTGTTCTCAACTAGCCTACCTGGTTAAATAAAGGTGAAATAAAACAATTTAAAAAATTTTAAAAATACACTTCAATCAGGACTGACTAATCAGAATACTATTATGTTACTGTATATGTACTAATCAGAATACTATAATGTTGCTGTATATGTATGAGTTTTCTTTCTTGATCCCGGCGCTGAATATAATGTGTGTCAAATAATCAAGAATGAGAACAATGACGGTCTGTTCCTTGGTACAAATGAATGAACTATCTCCAGATGGCAGGGACGGACTGTCTAGAATGCTTATCTACACTGGCTGACCTTGGCTCTAGGCGAGGAGGGAAGGCTTGAGAACTATAGAGCCTTTCTATCAGTGTCAAGAAGAGACGGAACATTTAGAAAACTAATGACGTCATTTTCAGTTTATAACCTGTGGTAAAATGTGTAAGGAGCAGTACTCTCGTGAATAAAGGCTGATATTTGACTTTAAGACCGGGGCTCTGTCCATCTCTATAAAATAAGGGTCATACAAATTCTTATGAATTGACAGAGTGTTTAATTTTAATTAGGAATTAAAACAGAGGAATTAAATTCCTGCAACAATTAGATTTAGTGTTATGATTCTAATAAGATTCATACAATCATACAGTGACAGGGTAGTATTCTGTTAGTTATAGTTCTACGTTAAATGTAAACATCATTCAGTCATTATTCCTAAAAAAAATCCCATAACAGATTCCCAATCAGAGACAACGATAGACAGCTGATTGGGAACCATACCCGGCCAACAAAGAAATAGAAAACTAGAATGCCCACCCAAATCACACCCTGACCTCACCAAATAGAGAAATAAAAAGGCTCTCTAAGGTCAGGGCGTGACACAACATGTATGAGTTAATCTGCATCAATATGCATGACTTAATCTGCACCAATAAACATGAGCTAATCTGCACCAATCAGCATGAGTTAATCTGCATCAATAAACATTGAGTTAATCTGCATCAATCAGCATGACTTAATCTGCACCAATCAGCATGAGTTAATCTGCACCAATCAGCATGAGTTAATCTGCACCAATCAGCATGAGTTAATCTGCACCAATCAGCATGAGTTAATCTGCACCAATCAGCATGAGTTAATCTGCACCAATAAACATGAGTTAATCTGCACCAATCAGCATGAGTTAATCTGCACCAATCAGCATGAGTTAATCTGCACCAATCAGCATGAGTTAATCTGCACCAATAGACATGAGTTAATCTGCACCAATCAGCAGACAACATGAGTTAATCTGCACCAATAACATGAGTTAATCTGCACCAATCAGCATGAGTTAATCTGCACCAATAAACATGAGTTAATCTGCACCAATCAGCATGAGTTAATCTGCACCAATAAACATGAGTTAATCTGCACCAATAGACATGAGTTAATCTGCACCAATAAACATGAGTTAATCTGCACCAATAGACATGAGTTAATCTGCACCAATAAACATGAGTTAATCTGCACCAATAAACATGAGTTAATCTGCACCAATAAACATGAGTTAATCTGCACCAATAGACATGAGTTAATCTGCACCAATAAACATGAGTTAATCTGCACCAATAAACATGAGTTATTGACATGCAGTTGTTGTCATCAGCAGCTGAAAGAGATCCCCCTTATAACTCCGGGTTTACTGCCAGACTGAGCAAAACATAGACAGTGTGTTAAAAAAGTAACGTAATCATTAACTAGAGTATCGAATCACAAAGACTGATATACATCATTTATTACAGGCAAAATATTTTATACTGTACCTCAATCAGCAACAGTCTTCTGATGGCTTCATGAGACATAGTCCCCTCCATTGACTCCACACTGAATACTGAAATAAAAGTTAAATCCTTAAGAGTCTATTAAGTGTAAAACTAACAATGACTCGACAATCCACGCCTTCTGGGAATGTTATGACGTCATAACGTTATGGGCGGAGTTTTGAGTCCGTCTGGCTGCATTATCCAAGACACATGCCATATGAGGGTGCAGTGAGATACCGGATGGGTTGGACGATACTTTTCACATCAATCATCTTGAAAAAGGCGTATACTTAAAAACTAGAAATCGACCAATCCTCCATCGTTAACACAATGAAAAGCTCAAATACTTTATTATGTAAATGTTGAATGTGTTTGGGGGGCGACGGAGAGAAACAAAATGGTGCAGTTTGAGGTCATGTGGCAGAGAGGGATGTGGGCGCTGGGGATGAGGGATGTGGGCGCTGGGGATGAGGGGTGTGAGCGCTGGAGATGAGGGGTGTGGGCGCTGGAGATGAGGGGTGTGAGCCGGTGGAGATGAAGGGTGGAGATGAGCAGGTGGAGATGAGGGGGTGTGAGCAGGTGGAGATGAGGGGTGTGAGCTCTGGAGATGAGGGGTGTGAGCAGGTGGAGATGAGGGATGTGGGCGCTGGGGATGAGGGGTGTGGGTGCTGGAGATGAGGGGTGTGGGCGCTGGAGATGTGGGGGTGTGAGCAGGTGGAGATGAGGGGTGTGGGCGCTGGGAATGAGGGGTGTGGGCGCTGAGATGAGGGGTGCAGGTGGTTCTGTGAGCAGGTGGTTCTGGGAAGGGGTGTGAGCAGGTGGTTCTGGGAAGGGGTGTGAGCAGGTGGTTCTGGGAAGGGGTGATGTTGTTGATGTTTTGTCCGGTAAAACAAATAATAAAGAAATATTTTACGCATTTTTTCTAATAGTTCAGGCTTGTGCAATATTACAATATAATATGGAAATACAAGGAGAAACTACAGTGACGGAGGCTATCATCATCTAGTCCTCTCACTGTCTCCAGAACCAGGCCCAGAACACAGAGAGGCAGATTAAGGAAGAATTTCAGAAGCTTCACCGGTTTCTACGAGAGGAGGAGGAGGCCAGTATAGCGACACTGAGGGAGGAAGAGGAGCAGAAGAGTCAGACGATGAAGGAGAAGATTGAAGAGATGAACAGACAGGTATCATCACTTTCAGAAACAATCAGAGCCATAGAGGAGGAGATCTCATTGCCGCTGGCGATTATCACTGCCGATTATTGTGACTGATTTGATTTTATATTTTATATTCATTATTAATTTCCTATTTTGTCCCCCTGCAGAACTACAAGGCCACAGTGAAAAGGTAAGTGATCTGCCTCCTGTCTCTCTTGACTCTGTGGTTCTGAACCCAACCCCCACAGCAGCACTGACTTGACTCTGTGGTTCTGACTTGACTCTGTGGTTCTGAACCCAACCCCCACAGCAGCAACTTGACTCTGTGGTTCCCCACAGCAGCACTGACTTGACTCTGTGGTTCTGAACCCAACCCCCACAGCAGCACTGAACTCTGTGGTTCCCCCACAGCAGCACTGACTTGACTCTGTGGTTCTGAACCCAACCCCCACAGCAGCACTGACTTGACTCTGTGGTTCTGAACCCAACCCCCCACAGCAGCACTGACTTGACTCTGTGGTTCTGAACTCCAACCCAACCCCCCACAGCAGCACTGACTTGACTCTGTGGTTCTGAATCCAACCCCCACAGCAGCACTGACTTGACTCTGTGGTTCTGAACCCAACCCCCACAGCAGCACTGACTTGACTCTGTGGTTCTGAACCCAACCCCCACAGCAGCACTGACTTGACTCTGTGGTTCTGAACCCAACCCCCACAGCAGCACTGACTCCTTAATGTTTATCTCAGAGCCCATTTCACACTGCCGGATCCACAGCTGGTCTCAGGTGCGCTGATAGATGTGGCCAAACACCTGGGCAACCTACAGTTCAGAGTCTGGGAGAAGATGCAGGGGATTGTGAAATACAGTAAGTATAATTTTATTTACCTACAATTTCCTTAATTTATGATATTTTTTAAACAGTAAAACACTAATGCATTCAAACAAACAGGACGAAAGCAGGTATTATGATATTCTGTCAAAAATATATTATTGTAAAACACCTTCTTGTATGTAACAGTGTTCAAAAACATTAACCATCTCTAGTTCTGTCTGTTCAGGTCCTGTGATTCTGGACCCAAACACCGCTTACCGATATTTCGTCCTGTCTGAGGATCTGACCAGTCTAAGATTCTGTGCGAGTCAGCAGCTTCCTGACAACCCAGAGAGGTTTGATTACAATGCATTGGTCATGGGCTCCGAGGGCTTTAACTCAGGGACACACAGCTGGGACGTTGAGGTTGGGGACAGCACAGTCTGGTCCGTGGGTGTCGTACAAGAGTCTGCCCAGAGGAAGGGAAACATGAAGCCTGAAAGGTGGATTGTGTATTATAGTGGAGGTAAATACAGAGCATGCCCCACATCAGGGCCAGGTGTTCCTATCACAATGAGACCAAAACCCCAGAGGATCAGAGTGCTGCTGGACAGGGACCGAGGACAGCTGTCATTCTCTGACCCTGATAATAACACACACCTGCACACATTCACACACACCTTTACTGAGCAAGTCTTTCCAGCCATGGGTCACGTCTCTAAAGTTCACCGTCTGAGGATCGTACCAGGGAAGATCTCTATAAAGATGGTTGACTCTCAAAACCGTCTGTAGAGTCCGAACGGTTTGGCTTACAGACTATTATGACGCCTCTATGGAAAGATGAGCCTCTCACGAACATATACATGTCGGTTGTTTTCCTCACAAGTTTTTGTTTTAATTATGGAAGTACAATGCCTTCGGAGGTATTCAGACCCCTTGACTTCTTCTATATTTTGTTACGTTACAGCCTTACTATAAAGTCAATTTAATAAATAAAAATTCTCAATTCTCTAGGGAACAAACTTCCTTAGGAATGTTTTGGGAAACTATCTGTTATTCAATGTGTTTCTATGGGCTAATAGCAGTAAGGACTATCTGTTATTAGCAGTAAGGACTATCTATTGTTCCACGTAGTGAATCTGTTATTCAATGTGTTTTAATTGGCTAATAGCATTAAAGGCCAAGTTCAATTTTTCATCAAATATATATTTTTTTAAATGTTTTCTTTTGATACTTCAAGGAGTCTTAAAATTCTAAATGAAATAGCTAAAGGATCCTTAGAATGAACTTAAAACACCGACCAGTGACGTTTCAACTAACCCTAACTTATCTACGTAGGGTTAAGGTTAGAGCTAGTGTTATAGGGTTAGTTGAAATGTTACTGAATGTTACTGATAGTCTGTAAATAGTCTTCATCTACAAGATGGCCCTATGTAAATTAAAGAGTTGACCCCTATTTGGGTTGAACCAATGCATTTTCATGTAGTAGCGTTTTTTGGTAATAAACAGTCATACATTCTATTTTCTGTGTCAAAACGTTTATATATTTTACTTTTGTAAAACTTTTATGTATTTTACTTTTATAAAACTTTTATATTCCACCAAACACACACACAAGATGTGGTTTGTTCAGCATGTTGGCATTGCAGCTATTGAAGTTCCACCCATCATGTGAAACTTCATGATCTGAACGAGAATAAAAACACAAACAACACTTCAACGACTAATGATCAGGGTTTCATCCACATTTTATTTTTAATATCTTATCTAGTTATTCTGAAATGTCACTGAAGTCAAAGTAACAGTCATACTTTTATTCTCTTCCTGGAGCCCGAGAGACAAATAAACAAACACACACACACAATAACTAATATCTTCCGATATGTGATCAAGCGTGAAGCTTTCTAGGTTGACAAATGGTATAATGGCATCATGTGGGGCCGAAGCTTGAGCTGGTTTAAAAATAAATAAATGAAAATCAGTTCTGATTGATTCTGACCAGACGGTCTCTATATTATGATTTTCTCTACATCTCTAGCCATGTTTGTTGTGGTTTCTCGTCACTCTCTTATCTCTTGCTTGTTATGAAAAAAAAGGTATTGTCTTGTCTTGTGATTATATTTGTTCCAACCTTTGACCAGCTCTACCAGCGTAAGTTTACATAAAAAAAAGTATCTTCAGTTGCCATGACGATATATGAGAGAACATCTGTCTGTAACACAGTTTCACCGATCCAGCTATATTGAGTTACACACCAGGGTCAATACGGTGTGTGTGTGTGTGTGTGTAAGACAGGGTCAACATAGAGTAATGAGGATAATGCTTTGTCTCAGGTTACACTCGTCCATTGTTTTAGAAGAAGCCAGTATGACCCTGGTTTCAGACATGTTATTAGCACCTTTTAATTAGAGGCGTCGTGGAGCTAATCATGTTGAGGCGCCACCGAGGGCCAAAGTCAAATATTTGTGATTTAACTCTGTGTAAAAGAAAATCAAGCAACAATTGTTTTAGTTTTTTTCCACTAAAGGAAACTAGGCAAAAAAAAATCTGTTTTATTCTTCCTATATCTCATTGAGGGGGCACGTGCTGCTCAGTTCAAATCAAATCAAATCAAATCAAATGTATTTATATAGCCCTTCGTACATCAGCTGATATCTCAAAGTGCTGTACAGAAACCCAGCCTAAAACCCCAAACAGCAAGCAATGCAGGTGTAGAAGCACGGTGGCTAGGAAAAACTCCCTAGAAAGGCCAAAATCTAGGAAGAAACCTAGAGAGGAACCAGGCTATGTGGGGTGGCCAGTCCTCTTCTGGCTGTGCCAGGTGGAGATTATAACAGAACATGGCCAAGATGTTCAAATGTTCATAAATGTTCAAATGTTCATAAATGACCAGCATGGTGGAGCAGCAGCATGGAATAATCAATAAGTCCTGGGGCAGAACAGTTGAAACTGGAGATTTTAACAGAACATGGCCAAGATGTTCAAATGTTCATAAATGACCCAGGTGCAGAACTGGGGACAGCCAGGTGGACTGGGGACAGAGTCATCATGTCAGGTAGTCCTGGGGCATGGTCCTAGGGCTCAGGTCCTCCGAGAGAGAGAAAGAAAGAGAGGAGAGAATTAGAGAACGCACACTTAGATTCACACAGGACACCGAATAGGACAGGAGAAGTACTCCAGATATAACAAACTGACCCTAGCCCCCGACACATAAACTACTGCAGCATAAATACTGGAGGCTGAGACAGGAGGGGTCAGGAGACACTGTGGCCCCATCCGAGGACACCCCCGGACAGGGCCAAACAGGAAGGATATAACCCCACCCACTTTGCCAAAGCACAGCCCCCACACCGCTCAGTTTCAAGGACCCAACAGCCCAGCTGAACTATAATGAATTCAGAATAATAGTGATGTAGCCTAATAATCTATGTCAATTGCAATAACACTTTAATGCAAATATTCAGGAATTGCCATGTACACTTTCCTTTGTGGCAAAGCAATTCCCCTAAAAAGGGATATACTTGTATTATATTCTATTTATTTCTAATGTTTGTGAGAGAAAACAAATGACTGAATATTTCAAATTAATTCTGGATAAAACTTTTTTTTTTTTAAGTTCAAGACTGTTAGCAGTTGTTGTGATATTATTTTATATTTCTAATGATGATCCATCAAAGTGTCCCGGTAAGGTCACCCCGCTCCTCGAGCTTCGCATCTCCCTGAATCTCTCCTCTTTGTGTTTATACAACCGGGTTTCCCTGCTCGCAACCATTCCCGCTAGGCACTAGTTACCACAGTCACAACGTCCTAAAGGCTATGTAGTCCTAATTTAAGGTTAGGGTTAGGCATAAGGTTAGTCGTGTGGTTAAGGTTAGGTTTAAATTCAGATGTTAGGAAGATAAATGGTAGAAATGGGCGGGGTTTAGCCGTCATTATGACTTTGTGGCTGTGGTAACTAGTGACGACCCCCATCAGGAGCCATTTTGTACCCAGATCAATAACATACATGTAAACTCCGATCTCTCGGCGCAGCGGTGGACTCTGCTAGTCTAGTAGAGCGCAAACCTGGATTATCTATTAGCTAGACTACATTTCAAACGGAATCAGGACCAAACTCCGGAAATGATGAATTTACTAGTGCACACGGGTTACTAAACAGTGTCTTTCTCTGACCGTCCCGCTAAGGTGTTGTGCCGCCACCGACACGCTGTGTTTAGATGGATCGGAGAAGCCAGTAGTTATTGTGATTTCGGACTGATGTCGGGACGATATCCGGTTTAAATGTTCGCGACGGGAAAACAAGGAGAACGTCTTCCCTGTCTTTCTATCAATACGAGAACATCATGGCTTTTTCCTGGCTGACTTGTTCGCTTCTCCTGGGAACTTTGTGTGCAGGTAAGAAACGACGCGTCTATTGTACACATTGATGAAACGGCAACAGTTGCAAAAAAAACAACATTTGGCATAACTGGTAGCTTCGTTTTTAATTTTAATTGAACCTTTATTTAACTAGCCAATTTTCCATCCCCCTTTAATTGTGTTATTGTCGGGGCACGTGTTGTCAAGGTATATTTCCCTTCACGTGGATATGTGTCTTGCTGTTTTATTTGCAGTGAAATGATTCAATCGATTTCTGTCATTAGATGTGGTCTTCCAACATCATGCTTTCCGTAGATTGAGGCTGTTTTTTAAATTTATGCTGTAGCCTACTCTGATGGAATGCTGCTGTTGTGTGTAGGCCTAGGTGTGTGTGTGTGTCTGTGTGTGTGTGTGTGTGTGTGTGTGCGCGTGCGTGCGTGGAAACGGGATAATTGTGTCGTCATGTGTTTTGTTCTCCTGTGCAGATTCACAACATAAAACAATGTCTGGATCCTCTACACCAGTGGTTCCCAAACTGTTTATAGTCCCGTACCCCTTCAAACATTCACCCTCCAGCGGTACCCCCTCTAGCACAAGGGTCAGCGCACTCTACAATGTTTGTTTTTTCCATCACTGCCTGTCACACACACTATACGATACATTTATTGAACATAAGAGTGAGTGTTAGTTTTTGTCACAACCCTGCTCGTGGGAAGTGACAAAGAGCTCTTACAGGACCAGGGCGCACATAATAATATAATAATAATCAATAATTTTGCTCTTTATTTAACCATCTTACATATCAAACCTTATTTGTTCACTGGAAATTGTGAATAACTCACCATAGGTTAATGAGAAGGGTGTGCTTGAAAGGATGCACATAACTCTGCAATATTGGGTTGTATTGGAGAGAGTCTCAGGCTTAAATCATTGTCCACACACAGTCTGTGCCTGTATTTAGTTTTCATGCTAGTGAGGGTTGAGAATCCACTCTCTCACATAGGTATGTGGTTGCAAGATTGGGTGCCCGAGCTGACAAGGTGAAAATCTGTGGTTCTGCCCCTGAACAAGGCAGTTAACCCACTGTTCCCAGGCCGTCATTGAAAATAAGAATGTGTTCTTAACTGACTTGCCTAATTAAATGAAGGCCTAAAAAAATATATTTAAAAAATCGGCGCCCAAAAATACCGATTTCCGATTGTTATGAAAACATGAAATCGGCCCTAATTAATCGGCCATTCCGATTAATCGGTCAGCCTCTACTGCCTATGCCGCTCGGCCATCGCTCATTCATATACTTACATGTACATATTCTCATTCACCCCTTTAGATTTGTGTGTATTAGGTTGTTGTGGGGGAATTGTTAGACATTACTGCATTGTCGGAACAGGAAGCACAGCATTTCGCTACACTTGCATTATCTGCTAACCACGTGTATGACCAATAACATTCGATTTGAGTGCTACGGGGTGGTAATCATTTAGGCAGGTTACCTTCGCTTCCTTGGGCACAGGGATTATGCTGGTCTGCTTGAAACATGTAGGTATTAGGCACATGCTTTGAGTACACGTCCTGGTAATCCATCTGGCCTCGCGGCTTTGTGAATGTTGAGCTGTTTAAAGGTTTTGTTCACATCAGCTTCCGAGAGCATTATCACACAGTCCTCCAGAACAGCTGGTGCTCTCGTGGATGCTTCAGTGTCGCTTGCTTCAGTGTCGCTTGCCTCAAAGCGAACCTAAAAGGCATTTAGCTCGTCTGGTAGGCTTGCGTCACTGGGCAGCTCGCGTCTGGGTTTCACTTTGTAGTCTTTCAAGCCCTGCCACATCCGACGAGTGTCAGAAGCCGGTGTAGTAGGACTCAATCTTAATCCCGTGTTGACGCTTTGCTTGTTTGATGGTTCGTCTCAGGGCATACCAGGATTTCTTATAGGTGTCCGGATGAGTGTCCCACTCCTTGAAAGTGGCAGTTCTAGCCTTTAGCTCGGTGCGGATGTTGCCTGTAATCCATGGCTTCTGGTTGGGATATGTACGTACAGTCACTGTGGGGACAACGTCATTGATTCACTTATTGATGAAGCCGATGACTGAGGTGGTGTATTCCTCAATGCCTATGGATGAATCCCGGAACATATTCCAGTCTGTGCTAGCAAAACAGTCCTGTAGCGTAGCATCCGCATCATCTGACCACTTCCGTATTGAGCGAGTCACTGGTACTTCCTGCTTTAGTTTTTGCTTGTAAGCAGGAATCAGGAGGATAGAATTATGGTCATATTTGCCAAATTTAGGGAAGGGGAGAGCATTGTATGCATCTCTGTGTGGAGTAAAGGTGGCCTAGGATTGTTTTCCCCCTGGGTGCACATGTGACATGCTGGTAAAAATGTGGTAAAACTGATTTAAGTTTATTTTGAGAGCGGTCTTAGTGCCAGCTTCGCTTTGTGGTGGTAAATAGACGGCTACAAATAATATAGATGAAAACTCTCTTGGTAGATAGTGTGGTCTAATGCTTATCATAAGGTACTCTACCTCAGGCGAGCAATACCTTGAGACTTCTTAAATATTAGACATCGCGCACAAGCTGTTGTTGACAAAAAAGACACACACCCCCACCCCTAGTCTTACCACAAGCTAGCTTCTCTGTTCTGCTGTTGCATTGAAAATCCCTCCAGCTCTATATTATCCGAGTCTTCGTTCAACCACGACTCAGTGAAACATAAGATGTTACAGTTCTTAATGTCCGGTTGGTAGGATAATCGTAATTATAGGTCATCAATTTTCCATTGATTGCATGTTAGCAAGTAGAACGGAAGGCAGTGGGAGTTTACTCACTCACCTACGGATTCTCAAAAGGCAGCCCGATCTGCTTCCTCTTTTCCTCCTTCCTCCTTTCCTCCTGGTACTAGGCTAGCTCAGCTCTGTGTAGTAGCCTGGTACTAGGCTAGCTCAGCTCTGTGTAGTAGGCTGGTATTAGGCTAGCTCAGCTCTGTGTAGTAGCCTGGTACTAGGCTAGCTCAGCCTGGTATTAGGCTAGCTCAGCTCTGTGTAGTAGGCTAGCTCAGCTCTGTGTAGTAGCCTGGTATTAGGCTAGCTTACCTCTGTGTAGTTGGCTAGCTCAGCTCTGTGTAGTAGCCTGGTACTAGGCTAGCTCAGCTCTGTAGTAGGCTGGTATTAGGCTAGCTCAGCTCTGTGTAGTAGCCTGGTATTAGGCTAGCTCAGGCTAGCTCAGCTCTGTGTAGTTGGCTAGCTCAGCTCTGTGTAGTAGCCTGGTACTAGGCTAGCTCAGCCTGGTATTAGGCTAGCTTACCTCTGTGTAGTTGGCTAGCTCAGCTCTGTGTAGTAGGCTGGTATTAGGCTAGCTCAGCTCTGTGTAGTAGGCTGGTATTAGGCTAGCTCAGCTCTGTGTAGTAGCCTGGTATTAGGCTAGCTTACCTCTGTGTCGTAGCCTGGTATTAGGCTAGCTCAGCTCTGTGTAGTAGGCTGGTATTAGGCTAGCTCAGCTCTGTGTAGTAGCCTGGTATTAGGCTAGCTTACCTCTGTGTCGTAGCCTGGTATTAGGCTAGCTTACCTCTGTGTAGTTGGCTAGCTCAGCTCTGTGTAGTAGGCTGGTATTAGGCTAGCTCAGCTCTGTGTAGTAGCCTGGTATTAGGCTAGCTTACCTCTGTGTAGTTGGCTACTGGGTAGATTAGGCCTAATGACGAGATGCTCATGTCTCCGCCCTAACAATGGGAGTCATCCCAAAGCAGGCAACAGTTTAGGTCCAAAATAAGGCCATAGAAACGCATTGGGCTTATTTTGGACATATTTTGAAACCTCTCACTGTACCTCTTCCTCTCATATAGAGGGATACCACCGTAGGGGTTTGGGCGGCCAGGCTCCTATAGACAAGGATTTAAAGAGACAGGCTTTATTTTTTTTCCAGTGAACAAAGACTCAGAAACATCTACATGCTACGTTCAAACCATATTATGATGTCATCACTTCTGATATTTTTCCTATCCACACAAAAACATATTTGTTGGAACAGTTTTGTTGATTTTTTTATTTTTTACGTCACAATGAGCTCACCGTTTTTTGATTCAATAAGTGAATAAACCCACCAGAATGAAAGACCTAAACTTCAAACTGACATTAAAAACAGTTTTCAGGCTGTATTGCAGGTCGAAACACTAGCGTTCTCCTCCATTGTGATAAATAAGTCCTAGTCAACATGACAACTTTTACTGTCTCAGTAGCCTATTCTAACACTAAACACCACTGCGCTCAATGATGGGGGGGGGGCTGTTTTGATTATTCTGCTCATAGAACCTGCTCTACACCCTATTTCTTCCCAGATGTGCTATAGTCATCTAGTTAAAGGGTTCATCTGCGATTGTTAACCAAAATAGTGGTGGGATGGTCCGCTTTGTTTGTTTGAAATGCAAATTGACCCTTTTTTTTTAATGCAACAAATAAAAATGGTCAGGGTTGCTGCTGTCTATGGAAATAACACACACACAGACACAGTCTGTGTTCCAAATGGCACCCTATTCCCCAGTGTACTACTTCTGACCAGGGCCCTATGGCACCCTATCCCCCAGTGCACTACTTTTGACCAGGGCCCTATGGCACCCTATTCCCTAATATACTACTTTTGACCAGGGCCCCATGGCACCCTATTACCCAGTGCACTACTTCTGACCAGGGCCCTATGGCACCCTATTCCCCAGTGCACTGCTTTTGACCAGGGCCCTATGGCACCCTATTCCCCAGTGCACTACTTTTGACCAGGGCCCTATGGCACCCTATTCCCCAGTGCACTACTTTTGACCAGGGCTCTATTGCACCCTATTCCCCAGTGCACTACTTTTGACCAGGGCCCTATGGCACCCTATTCCCCAGTGCACTACTTTTGACCAGGGCCCTATGGCACTCTATTCCCCAGTGCACTACTTTTGTCCAGGGCCCTATGGCACCCTATTCCCTAATGTACTACTTCTGACCAGGGCCCTATGGCACCCTATTCCCTAATGTACTACTTCTGACCAGGGCCCTATGGCACCCTATTCCCTAGTGTACTACTTTAGACCAGGACCCCATGGCACCCTATTCCCTAGTGTACTACTTTTGACCAGGGCCCAATAGGGATTAGGGTGCCATTTGGGATGCAATTATTATGTTTGTGAGGTCTTCACCCGGCATATCAAGGTGGTATAATGACATCATTACAGAGTTTTATCAGGTTCGTGTTCAGAAGGCATCAAACAGAAGGTTAACTGAGTAACTATCAGTAGGCTACTTGTCCAATAGGACATGCTTATTTTGTTTTACCGGGTTCTCAGGTGAGAACACTAGCTAGGTGTGGGCTGTTTTGGCGAGAGCAGCATAGAGAAACTGTATGTTCACACTACATATACAGGTAACTGCCAAAATAATGGAAACTCCTTGAGTAAATGAGATACAAAGTGTATTGAAAGCAGGTGGTTCCTGAGATGATCATAAAACCTTTTTATAATTAAAAAAAAAAAAAGTCTTGTCTCATCGTTGCAACTCCCGTACGGACACGGGAGAGGTGAAGGTCGAGAGCCACGTGTCCTCCGATACACAACCCAACCAAGCCGCACTGCTTCTTGACACAACGCCCACTTAAACCCAGAAGCACCAATGTGTCTGAGGAAACACAGTACACCTGGTGACCGTACGCTGCGCCCGGCCCACCACAGGAGTCGCTAGTGCGCGGTGGTTCAAGGACATCCCTGCCGGCCAAACCCTCCCCTAACCCAGACGACGCTGGGCAAATTGTGCGCCACCCCTCGGGTCTCCCGGTCGCGACCAGCTGTGACAGAGCCTGGACTCGAACCCAGAATCTCTAGTGGCAGTTAGCGCTGAAGTGCAGTGCCTTAGACCACTGCGCCACTCGGGAGGCCTTCTGAGTTAATTAAAGGGAAGATTATAGGTTGCTGTTTAAACATGTTGATTTGTTTCATCCTTCCAACTAAAAATCCCAATACGACATATAACTTTATATTTTGTATTTTGGGAAATTTACATTTTATCCAAATTTGACCGAAGTTATGACGGATAAGCGTTGTGACGTCGAGCAGAACACTCAGCCGGAGCAGAACACTCAGCCGGAGCAGAACACTCAGCCGGAGCAGAACACTCAGCCGGAGTGAAGCCACTGTCCACAAGACTCTAAAGAACCACATCATACCGAGTCCTCAGATTAGATTCAACTTTGTCATTGAACAAGTACAAGTACAACGAAATGCAGTTAGCATCTTACCAGAAGTGCAAATCAAAGAGTAAAAAATGTTTTACAAGTGAAACAATTAAAAATACAATGTATATTATTAAGTGGGATGTATAAATGTGAAATGAAGGCAAATTATCAGACCATATCCCATGGTTTCTTGATTCTCTATCACCTATAGAGCGCAGGCTTTTAGCATAGCCTCTTTTCCATCCCTGCTGGCTTACCTCTAAAAGCTAACCGCTAGCAGGCTTTTAGCATAGCCCCTTTTCCACCCGTGCTGGCTTACCTCTACTAGCTAACCGCTAGCAGGCTTTTAGCATAGCCTATTATCCACCCGTGCTGGCTTACCTCTACTAGCTAACCGCTAGCAGGCTTTTAGCATAGCCTATTATCCTCTCCTGCTGGCTTACCTCTACTAGCTAACTACTAGCAGGCTTGAAACACATCACTTATTAGGAGTTCAGAACATCAGAATTTCTTGTACTGTTACCGATGAACTTTTACCATCATAGTAGACATTGAATGTCAAACCAAGCTATAGCTAGCTACATGCTAACCTGAGTGCTACTAGCTAGTAGCAGTAAATTCAGGTATAATGGCTAATGTTATATTGGCCACTGAAGATCAGGCAGTTCAGCAAAAATAGACTGACCTTGAAATAAACAATGACATTATTCCGATATGGCATTTGACCATTCATTTCTGCAAAACGTGCAGTATTCTGTTGATGGAATTGTAGCTAGCTTGCATGCTAGCTCATGCCATCCCCAAACTCCACGCCTTGGGGGTTTGTGGTATATGGCCAATATACCACGGCAAAGGACTGTGTCCAGGCACTCCGTGCTGCATCGTGCGTAAGAACAGCCCTTAGCCGTGGTATATTGTCCATATACCACACCCCCTCTGGCCTTATTGCTTAAACATACACCTCCACCTTTCTTTTTCCCGGAGAGCTCTTTCTTCCTTTCCGCGTGATGGACGGAGAACCCCACTGGCTAAATGGACGGGGGCTGTGTCTCGCTGGAAGGAGATCCTCGCCTTGAGCTCATCTACTATATTGTCCAGGGACCGAATGTTAGCAAATAATATACTCAGAAGCGGTGGATGGCATGCATGCCTCTTGAGTCTGGCTAATTTTTCATCGGAGACTTGGAGCAGGGATGAATGGAATTGCCTCTAACCATGATCCTCCTCTGTCCTCTCTCTCCTGCCTCCTCCTCTGTCCTGTCTCTCCACTAGGCTGGGGCCATGGCGATGTGGAGACCAGAGATTGTGTGTACTACAATGATAACTGGCGTACAGAGCGTACCAACCAGAGTGGTGTGGAGAGGTGTGAGGGGGAGAAGGATAAACGACTACACTGCTACTCCTCCTGGCTCAACATCTCAGGAACCATCAAACTGGTGAAGAAAGGCTGCTGGCTGGACGACTTCAACTGCTATGACAGGTACCAGGCACTACTTACCAACTGCTATGACAGGTACCAGGCACTACTTATCAACTGCTATGACAGGTACCAGACACTACATACCACCTGCTATGACAGGTACCAGGCACTACTTACCAACTGCTATGCCAGGTACCAGGCACTACTTACCAACTGCTATGACAGGTACCAGGCACTACTTACCAACTGCTATGACAGGTACCAGGCACTACTTACCAACTGCTATGACAGGTACCAGGCACTACTTACCAACTGCTATGACAGGTACCAGGCACTACTTACCAACTGCTATGACAGGTACCAGGCACTACTTACCAACTGTTATGCCAGGTACCAGGCACTACTTACCAACTGTTATGCCAGGTACCAGGCACTACTTACCAACTGCTATGCCAGGTACCAGGCACTACTTACCAACTGTTATGCCAGGTACCAGGCACTACTTACCAACTGCTATGCCAGGTACCAGGCACCACTTACCAACTGCTAGGTACCAGGCACTACTTACCAACTGCTAGTTACCAGGCACTACTTACCAACTGCTATGCCAGGTACCAGGCACTACTTACCAACTGCTATGCCAGGTACCAGGCACTACTTACCAACTGCTAGGTACCAGACACGATTTACCAACTGCTATACCAGGTACCAGACACGATTTACCAACTGCTATGCCAGGTACCAGACACGATTTACCAACTGCTAGGTACCAGGCACTACTTACCAACTGCTAGTTACCAGGCACTACTTACCAACTGCTAGGTACAAGGCACTACTTGCCAGGTACCAGACACGACTTACCAACTGCTATGCTAGGTACCAGGCACTACTTACCAACTGCTATGCTAGGTACCAGGCACTACTTACCAACTGCTATGCTAGGTACCAGGCACTACTTACCAACTGCTAGGTACCAGGCACTACTTACCAACTGCCAGGCACTACTTACCAACTGCTATGCCAGGTACCAGACACGACTTACCAACTGCTATGCCAGGTACCAGGCACTACTTACCAACTGTTATGCCAGGTACCAGGCACTACTTACCAACTGTTATGCCAGGTACCAGGCACTACTTACCAACTGCTATGCTAGGTACCAGACACAACTTACCAACTGCTAGGTACCAGACACTACTTACCAACTGTTATGCCAGGTACCAGGCACTACTTACTAACTGCTATGCCAGGTACCAGACACGACTTACCAACTGCCAGGTACCATACACGACTTACCAACTGCTAGGTACCAGGCACTACTTACCAACTGCTAGGTACCAGGCACTACTTACCAACTGTTATGCCAGGTACCAGGCACTACTTACCAACTGCTATGCCAGGTACCAGACACTTTTTGACTTAAGTGTGTGTTATGATAGGACACACAGGATAGGATGTACTGGTCCTTATTCCACTTGTGTAATTACAAAAAAAATGCCTCAAGGCAATACTATGGCAATACAAATCAATCACAGATCAACTATGTAGCACCATGATGTCACAATGGCCTTACTCAAATCATCCTAGCACTGCTACAGAAAAATGTGAGGAATGTTTGGGACTAATAGATCTTGTAAATAGTGTGTGTGTGTGTGTCTCGTCAGGCAGACGTGTGTGTCCATGGAAGAGAACCCCCAGGTGTTCTTCTGCTGCTGTGAGGGGAACTACTGCAATGAGAGGTTCACACACCTGCCTGACCTCGTTGCCGCCGGCAACAGAGGTGAGTGGACATGAACTTTGAACCCCGTTCTTTAAAAAAAAAAAAACTTTAATAAAATGTTTTATTTATTTAGAGTCGGAACACAAATCATACAGACTGGTTATCAGGCATCACAATATACCACAAGTAAAATAAATGAAGATATCGTTAAAGATTGATTGTGTTCTCTTCCACAGTGAAAATGTGTATGACTGATTGATTTTCATCTTCTGTGATCTGTTCTCCTTCCTAGTGAAAATCCGCCCCCCTCCCAGAGTGCCATCTCTGTTGAATAGCCTGGTGTTCAGTCTGCTATCTCTGTGTGTTCTGTCTCTGACCCTGCTACTTGCCCTGTGGATGTATCGGCAGCGCAAACCACCCTACGGACATGTTGACCTCCTCGAGGTGAGATCACACCACTTAACGAGTGCTGATCTAGGATCAGGTACCCCCTGTGGCCATATCATCTGATCTAGGATCAGCCCCCCTGTGGCAATATCATCTGATCTAGGATCAGGCCCCCCTGTGGCAATATCATCTGATCTAGGATCAGCCCCCCTGTGGCAATATCATCTGATCTAGGATCAGGTATGCCCCCCCCTGTGGCAATATCATCTGATCTAGGATCAGGTATGCCCCCTGTGGCAATATCATCTGATCTAGGATCAGGCCCCCCCTGTGGCCATATCATCTGATTTAGGATCAGGTCCCCCTGTGGCCATATCATCTGGTTTAGGATCAGGTCCCCCTGTGGTCATATCATCTGATCTAGGATCAGCCCCCCTGTGGCCATATCATCTGATCTAGGATCAGGTCCCCCCATGTGATCTGATCATAGGTCCCCCATGACCATATCATCTGATCTAGGTTCAGGTCCCCCCATGTGACCATATCATCTGATCTAGGATCAGGTCCCCCCCCTGTGGCCATATCATCTGATCTAGCATCAGGTCCCCCCTGTGGCCATATAGTCTGATAGAAACAACGGCTGTGTTTACACAGGCAGCCCAATTCTGATATTTTGCCTAATTATTGGCAAAAGATCTGATTGGTCAAAAGACAAATTATCAGCAAAAGATCAGAGTTGGACTGCCTATGTAAACACAGCTCAACACATACAGGAGATCAAGGAAATAATCAGAGAATTGATGGAGTGTGATATGGACTTGTTCTTCAGGTTGTAGCGTTTTCTCCCCTCTCCTCTGTCTGTCAGGACCCTCGGCAAACCCCCCCCTCTCCCATGGTGGGGCTGAAGCCTCTGCAGTTACTGGAGGTGAAGGCAAGGGGGCGCTTCGGCTGTGTGTGGAAGGCTCAGCTGATGAGTGAATACGTGGCTGTGAAGGTCTTCCCTGTTCGGGTAAGACATACAGGGCTTTAGTCTATGGCATGGGCCTCAAATTAATTCTCCCCCCTCCCGGGGTTACGGTTAGGGGGGCAACATTCAGTTTTTAATGAGGTCCGGAGGGTTATATTTCCTTGGTTAATTTTTGATGACTTGGTGGTTCTTAACTGGACAGTGAAGACCCACTGTATGAATGTGCTGTAGGTCCGTTGTCGTGACTACATGGTTTCCATTTTGTTTGTCGTCGTTTGAAAGGACATTGAGATCTCTAGCTTAATCGACATCCATGTCTTCGGCGCCCGGGGAAACAGTGGGCAGAACTATAGATTATTTTACCTTGTCAGATCAGGGATTCGATCCAGCGACCTTTCGGTTACTCACCCAACGCTCTAACCACGAGGCTACCCTGCCGACCCTGTAAGTTTCTATTATAACGTATGATTGTATGGGTGTGCAGGACAAGCAGTCGTGGCAGAACGAGAGGGATATCTTCCTGACTCCTGGTATGAGACATGAGAACCTGCTTCGCTACATCGCTGCGGAGAAACAAGGCAGCGACATGGAGACGGAACTCTGGCTCATCGTGGAATTCCATGAGCGGGTGAGGAAAAACAGCCAATCGATCAATTCATTTATCAATAAATTAATCTATTCATTTATAGAAGGGCATGTTGTGTTTTATATTGTGGTCTATTCCAGTTTATCTAAGCCATAGTCAAAAATCTCTTTTTAAACCAAGTCTGTGTGCATCTGCGTTCGTGTGTGTGTACAGGGTTCGTTGACTGACCATCTGAAAGACCGTACAGTGACCTGGTCTGAAATGTGTCATATTGCTGAGACGATGTCCCGTGGTCTGGCCTACCTCCATGAAGACACAGCCATCAACAAGGGAGAAGGTCCCAAACCCACCATCGCACACAGGTGACATCATGTGTTTTCAAAGTCAATAACTTACCTGCTTAGATAAACATAATAATATATCAAGCCTACGGGTTATATATAAACTATGTTTCCCAGGGACTTCAAGAGTAAGAACGTGATGTTGAGACGTGATCTGACAGCCGTCATCGGAGACTTCGGTTTGGCCGTCCGGTTTGAGCCGGGGAAACCTCCAGGAGACACCCACGGACAGGTAGTTTAACACACACACACACACACACAGGTCTTACAATTACTTACTTACCTTCACTCTCTCCCTCTCTCTCTCTCTCTCTCTCTCTCTCTCTCGTTCTACTTTATCTCTCTCTCGTTCTACTTTATCTCTCTCTCTCTCTGTCGTTCACTCTCCGTCCTCCAGGTGGGTACGTGGCGTTACATGGCCCCTGAGGTTCTAGAAGGGGCTATAAACTTCCAGAGAGACTCCTTCCTGAGGATCGATATGTATGCTATGGGGCTGGTTCTGTGGGAACTGGTGTCACGATGCATCGCCACAGACGGTGAGAGTTCCTGCTCAGGATCCCCCCGTTACAAACACGTTTCTTTAACTGCTAGACCACACCCCCTCCGGTTCTGTTTGATGCCTAGACCACACCCCCTCCGGTTCTGTTTGATGCCTAGACTACACCCCCTCCGGTTCTGTTTGATGCCTAGACCACACCCCCTCCGGCTCTGTTTGATGCCTAGACCACACACCCTCCGGTTCTGTTTGATGCCTAGACCACACACCCTCCGGTTCTGTTTGATGCCTAGACCACACCCCTCCGGTTCTGTTTGATGCCTAGACCACACACCCTCCGGTTCTGTTTGATGCCTAGACCACACCCCCTCCGGCTCTGTTTGATGCCTAGACCACACCCCCTCCGGCTCTGTTTGATGCCTAGACCACACCCCCTCCGGCTCTGTTTGATGCCTAGACCACACCCCCTCCGGCTCTGTTTGATGCCTAGACCACACCCCCTCCGGCTCTGTTTGATGCCTGGACCACACCCCCTCCGGTTCCGTTTGATGCCTGGACCACACCCCCTCCGGCTCCGTTTGATGCCTGACCACACCCCTCCAGCTCTGTTTGATGCCTAGACCACACCCCCTCCGGCTCTGTTTGATGCCTAGACCACACCCCCTCCGGCTCTGTTTGATGCCTAGACCACACCCCCTCCGGTTCTGTTTGATGCCTAGACCACACCCCCTCCGGCTCTGTTTGATGCCTAGACCACACCCCCTCCGGCTCTGTTTGATGCCTAGACCACACCCCCTCCGGCTCTGTTTGATGCCTAGACCACACCCCCTCCGGCTCTGTTTGATGCCTAGACCACACACCCTCCGGCTCTGTTTGATGCCTAGACCACACCCCCTCCGTCTCCGTTTGATGCCTAGACCACACCCCCTCCGGTTCCGTTTGATGCCTAGACCACACCCCCTCCGGTTCCGTTTGATGCCTAGACCACACCCCTCCGGTTCCGTTTGATGCCTAGACCACACCCCTCCGGTTCCATTTGATGCCTAGACCACACCCCCTCCGGCTCTGTTTGGTGTCTAATATATATTTTCATATAGGCCAAATGTATATCTTGTTTTAGTTTCTGTATAAACAATGCATTTACTAATAATAAACAATGCATATACTAAAAACAGTGTGTTTACTAAAAACAAACAGCCTATCAGTAAGTTGTAAAGCCTTCAATATAATGTTTTCTTGTCTCTCAGGTACCGTAGGGGAGTTCATGCTGCCGTTTGAGGAGGAGATTGGCCAACACATGTCTCTACAGGAACTGCAGGATGCGGTCGTTCACAAGAAGATGAGACCGGTCTTCAAGGACACCTGGCTCAAACACCCGGTCAGTAACACTGGGATGGTACGCTGGGATGGTACGCTGGGATGGTACGCTGGGATGGTACGCTGGGATGGTACGCTGGGATGGTACGCTGGGGTGGTACGCTGGGATGGTACGCTGGGATGGTACGCTGGGATGGTACGCTGGGATGGTACGCTGGGATGGTACGCTGGGGTGGTACGCTGGGGTGGTACGCTGGGATGGTACACTGGGATGGTACACTAGAGTAACAGTAGAGCGGTGGTTCCCAACTCCAGTCCTCCAGTCCCCCCTACCAGCACTAATGTCTGTTGTCGTTCCTCCATAAACTCACCTGATTCAACTCATTAAGAGCTTGATGATTGGTTGACCAGTTGAATCAGGTGTGTTTGTCCGGGGCCACGACAAACAATGTGTTCTGTTGGGGGTACTGGAGGACTGGAGGACTATATTTAACTCTTTGGGGACTTAAAAAAAACTCTTTGTTTGTTTTATATTGTATTTCCTGTAACCTCTTGGTTTCTTGCTGTGTGTGTCGGCGCCACAGGGTCTGTCTCAGTTGTGTGAGACTATAGAGGAGTGTTGGGACCATGACGCAGAGGCTCGTCTCTCCGCCGGCTGTGTCGAGGAACGCATCTCCCAGATCGCCAGGACAACCGTCAGCACTACCTCAGACTGCCCAGTTGCCGTAGTAATGTCGGTAACCGCCGCCGACGACCTACCCCCCCCAAAGAGTCCGGCACCTGAGTTCTGTGTTACTGTGACGTCAGAGCAGTGACGTCAGAGCAGTGACGTCATCACGGAACGATGCTCCTGACTTTTCTAGCCTAAACTTTTAAACAACTTGAATACAGCTGCTATTTTTATAGACTTGATCAAGTCTTCTCTTCTATCCGTCTTCTGTAGTTTTCACTGAGAAAATCACACGACAGAAATAAGCTATATGCTGGACAAATACCTCTCTTAAGACATTAACTTGTATTAATCTTCTATTCAGTCAATACCTCGTGTTGTGTTTAGTGGGTTTGATTATTACCTCATTCTGTCGTCTGGTCAAGATGGCGGCCAGCCAAAGAAAGCTAACCGTATTCCAAACCTCTGACGTGACGATGCACAACACACAGTCTGACCGACCGACCATATATATACACACACACACAGCCCAGACGATAGACATACACACTGTAGATCCGCAGGACTGATGTCCGATGAACCACGAGACTGTTCCAACGTATTTATCTTCCTCGGGATGAAACGTGGCTCTTTACTCAGCGTTCTGTCGTCCATCTTTTTTTGGCTTAGGAACACCTTTTTGAAATAACGACACTGACACCTGAACCAACCCTCCATATAGCCTCATCCATCAGTGCTATCCTGGATCCTTGGGACGTCCCTACTCTAAACCCAGGGCCTGACAGTAGAGCAGTGTTAACTAGGGAGAGGAGGGGGGGGCAAGAGGCCCGGACGCTACGCAGGAGTAGCATTGGACAAACTGACTTGGAAAGGATTAGGACACAATTAGACTTGTGGTTTTGGATTGGAACTACGACATCTCAGGATTCCAGCCTATTGGAACATTTTTCTACACATGCAGAGAAGCCAAACTATCAGGAAACATCTTTTATCTGACATTACTCAATGAAATCTGAAATTGAAATGTTATACATTCTGGATGCAACTTTTTTTTGTGCGAATGTGTGTGTGTGTGTGTGTGTGTGTGTGTGTGTGTGTGTGTAATAGACTGAGAGGAGTATTTTTGTATTTTTTGTCTGAACTGCTGTTGAAGCTGTGAATAAGTATTTGAAGGGCCATGCTTGACTTGGTTACAAGTTTATTTTTCTTTCTCTGTCTGCTCAGTAGACCAGTTTCACAAAGCTATGATTTCCAGTCTTTTATTTTGGAAACAAATTGTCTGACTTGTGAGACTAAGTTTCAGTTACCTCGGCAACCTGTATGTCGTTCAGTTACCTCGGCAACCTGTATGTCGTTCAGTTACCTCGGCAACCTGTATGTCGTGCAAGAAAAACCAAACACAGTGGCTGTCTTTATTTCAACTGCATACCAGACTAGCCTGGTTCCAGATCTGTTTGTGCTGCCTTGCCAACTGCCTTGCCAACTCCTATGGTCAATAACAACACAAACACATCTGGAACCAGGCTAATATGACCAGACTGTAACAAACTAGTGAACATCCACACAATGCTGCTGATACTCACTACCAGGTTTGGGATCCGGCGGCGGACTCGCAATCTGGCATTTCGGGCAAATTCCATATGGGCTGGTACATTTTTAGCCCAGTGGGCCTGTCTAACTTGTTATAACTATCTGGCTAATAATAGAATGGGCTGGTGTGGTTTAATTAATCCCGCCATATTGAGCCTGCCCACACTACCGCTGGCTTTCTGTCCCAACCCCCACCTGCTACCGCAAGAACTGGTCCCCGAACCCAACCGCAAGAACTGGTCCCCGAACCCAAACGCAGTCTTGCAATGGGACTTTAGGAGCATGTGACGAAGCAGCTCACCAGCCATGGTCCCGAAGTCATTTTGCACCCTGTATGCAATAGCAAAATGCACGAAAATAATGTAAGAGCTAAGTTAAATTACCAGACATTCTCACGTGGCCCATTTTTATATTAGTCTACTGGGATATACCAGCCAATAGACCTAGATGTAGTTTGAAGAGAGCAGTGTGGGAGAGACCTGGCACTTTCTCTCATTTTATAAGCGTCCCCTAGGACCTGCGGGTCCCGACAGAGATCATTGCAGCGTGTTCGGCATTTTTCATGCTGCGGTTGGGTGCTGCCCTTTTATCTTTAAGGGGGGGGAAAATGATTCGGTTTTGAGACTTCAAGCAACAACAAAAAAATTGCATTTTGTGGGGGCCTCAAGGAAAATAATGGGCTGTTGTGGGGGCCTCAAGGGAAATAATGGGCTGTTGTGGGGGCCTCAATGGAAAATAATGGGCTGTTGTGGGGGCCTCAAGGGAAATAATGGGCTGTTGTGGGGGCCTCAATGGAAAATAATGGGCTGTTGTGGGGGCCTCAATGGAAAATAATGGGCTGTTGTGGGGGCCTCAATGGAAAATAATGGGCTGTTGTGGGGGCCTCAAGGGAAATAATGGGCTGTTGTGGGGGCCTCAATGGAAAATAATGGGCTGTTGTGGGGGCCTCAATGGAAAATAATGGGCTGTTGTGGGGGCCTCAATGGAAAATAATGGGCTGTTGTGGGGGCCTCAAGGGAAATAATGGGCTGTTGTGGGGGCCTCAATGGAAAATAATGGGCTGTTGTGGGGGCCTCAATGGAAAATAATGGGCTGTTGTGGGGGCCTCAATGGAAAATAATGGTTCAGTGTTTGAAACCCCAGGGCTGATTTCTGGTCCCAGTCCGCCCATGTTGGGATGAATTCCATATAAATTCCTATCAGCTCAGATTTGGAATTTCCAATGGCAAATTTTCCTATTTGAAAAGAAATGGAATTTCAGTGTACTTCCTGAAATTGAATTGACCCCTACCGCGCTCACTACTCCAGGGTCCTCAACGATCGATAATGTTGATGTCGCCATGTATTCTCTGTTCTGTGAATGGAACTGTAAGTGATGCTCATTGTAATAATGTTGTTTTTTAATGTTCGTTCTCAACTGTTTACCCTCTGACAGCACATATACCTCAGGTTTTTATACAGATTAATATCTCTTGTTATATCGTGTTTTAGTCGTTATATTTACTGCGAGTTTTACTTTTATTTTTGTGTACCGTGGAGATTTCAAATTCTATTCGACTGACTAGTTGCGTACAGGACGTGTTTTATGTTGTTCAACCCAAATTAGAGGCTGGACCTTGGTATGTAAATACTGGTTGTCATGTACACAGTTGCAGAACACTGATTTTACAACGTATTCGGTTGGGGAAATAATGTTTTTTTTTTTTTTCATTTTACTTGATTGAAAAGGGGAATTTGAAGAGTGTCTCTGTGGTTTTTATAATTTACTTTCGAAATATCATGGTTCTCCCCTAAATAATATAAGAGGGACTCTGCGCCACCTTGTGGGCCGGCTGCGCCACCTTGCGGCGCCGGCTGAGCCGAGCCACCTTGCGGCGTCGGCTGAGCCGAGCCACCTTGCGGCGTCGGCTGAGCCGAGCCACCTTGCGGGGCCGGCTGGGCCGAGCCACCTTGCGGGGCCGGCTGGGCCGAGCCACCTTGCTGGGCCGAGCCACCTTGCGGGGCCGGCTGGGCCGAGCCACCTTGCGGGGCCGGCTGGGCCGAGCCACCTTGCGGGGCCGGCTGGGCCGAGCCACCTTGCGGGGCCGGCTGGGCTGAGCCACTATGCAATTTTATACAGTACCAGTCAAAAGTTTGGACACCTACTCAAAGGGTTTTTCTTTATTTTTACTATTTTCTACATTGTAGAATAATAGAATACATCAAAACTGTGTGTGTGTGTGGAGTCGTATAGTAATCAAAAATATGTTAAACAAATGAAAATATGTTTTTAAGATTCTTCAAAGTAGCCACCTTTGCTTTGATGACAGCTTTGCATTCTTGCAACTGACTTCATGAGGTAGTCACCTGAAATGCTTTTCCAACAGTCTTGAAGGAGTTCCCACATATGCTGAGCATTTGTTGGTTGCTTTTCCTTCACTCTGCAGTCCAACTCATCCTAAACCATCTCAATTGGGTTGAGGTCAGGTGATCTGGGTCATTGTCCTGTTAAAAACAAATGATAGTCCCACTAAGCCAAACCAGATGGGACGTTGTATCGCTGCAGAATGCTGTGGTAGCCATGCTGGTTAAGTGTGCCTTTCATTCAAATAAATCACAGTGTCACCAGCAAAGCACCTCCACACCATCACACCATAACACCTCCTCCATGCTTCACGGTGGGAACTAGACATGTGGAGATCATCCGTTCACCTACTCTGCATCTCACAAAGACATGGCGGTTGGAACCAAAAATAAAAAATATGGACCCATCAGACCAAAGGACAGATTTCCACTGGTCTAATGTCCATTGCTCGTGTTTCTTGGCCCAAGCAAGTCTCTTCTTCTTATTGGTGTCCTTTAGTAGTGGTTTCTTTGCAGCAATTCAACCATGACGGTCTGATTCACGCAGTCTCCTCTGAACAGTTGATGTTGAGATGTCTGTTACTTGAACTCTGAAGCATTTATTTGAGCTGCAATTTCTGAGGCTGAACTTAACCTCAGTAGTAAAGGTAACTCTGGGTCTTCCTTTCCTGTGGCGGTCCTCATGAGAGACAGTTTCATCATAGTGCTTGATGGTTTTTGCGACTGCACTTGAAGTTCAAAGTTCTTAATTTTCCAGATTGACTGACCTTCATGTCTTAAAGTCAAGATGGACTGTCGTTTCTCTTTGCTAATTTGAGCTGTTCTTGCCATAACATGGACTTAGCCCTATTTGGTAAAATACCATCTTCTGTATACCACCACTACCATGTCACAACACAACTGATTGGCTCAAACACATTAAGTGGGAAAGAAATTCCATAAATGAACGTTTAACAATGCACACCTGTTAATTGAAATGCATTCCAGGTGACTAACACATGAAGCTGGTTGAGAGAATACCAAGAGTGTGCAAAGCTGTTATCAAGGAAAAGGTTGTCTTGAAGAATCTCGTAAAATATTTTGATTTGTTTAACACTTTTGGTTACATGATTTCATAGTGAAGACATCAAAACTATTCTACAATATAGAAAATAGTAAAAATAAAGAAAAACCCTGGAATGAGTAAGTGTCCAAGCTTTTGACAGGTAGTTTGTGTATGTATGTGAGAAACTTTATTTGTTATCATTTATGGCAATGTTTTGCTCTAGATTGCAGGAAATGGCAGTTACAGGTGTTAAAAAATACAACTATCCCGGAGTCCAAAACCCTGGTGGAGAACCCTGAAATAAGGTTTTGTGTTATTGATTTTTATAATATATACGATTGGTAGGTCGTAATATGGAAGGTAATATGTTGCTAGATTGTGTAATGAACACGATGGGAGACAGAGCTGGTTTAAAGAGCAGGGCGCAGGTGTTTATTGGAGGAGGCAGGTAGCTGGGTCCAGGGGCAGGCAGAAGGTCATACACAGGAGGAGGCAGGTAGCTGGGTTCAGGGGCAGGCAGAAGGTCATACACAGGAGGAGGCAGGTAGCTGGGTCCAGGGGCAGGTAGCTGGGTCCAGGGGCAGGTGGCTGGGTCCAGGGGCAGGTGGCTGGGTCCAGGGGCAGGTGGCTGGGTCCAGGGGCAGGCAGAAGGTCATACACAGGAGGAGGCAGGTAGCTGGGTTCAGGGGCAGGCAGAAGGTCATACACAGGAGGAGGCAGGTAGCTGGGTCCAGGGGCAGGCAGAAGTTCATACACAGGAGGAGGTAGGTAGCTGGGTCCAGGGGCAGGCAGAAGGTCATACACAGGAGGAGGCAGGTAGCTGGGTCCAGGGGCAGGCAGAAGGTCATACACAGGAGGAGGCAGGTAGCTGGGTCCAGGGGCAGGCAGAAGGTCATACACAGGAGGAGGCAGGTAGCTGGGTCCAGGGGCAGGCAGAAGGTCATACACAGGAGGAGGCAGGTAGCTGGGTCCAGGGGCAGGCAGAAGGTCATACACAGGAGGAGGCAGGTAGCTGGGTCCAGGGGCAGGCAGAAGGTCATACACAGGAGGAGGCAGGTAGCTGGGTCCAGGGGCAGGCAGAAGGTCATACACAGGAGGTCCAAAAGGGCAACAGTGCAGGCAGGGAAAAGGCTGGTAACGTAGTCCGGGAGACCAGGCAATAGGTAGATAACAGGCTGAAGTACAGGTAGATAATAGGCAAAAACTATCATTCACGGGAAAAACAGCTCTCCGAAAGAAGTGTCACAAAACAAACAATACCTCACAGTGAAAGAACTGAACTAAATAGTGTGTGATAATGACATACAGGTGTGTGAACAGGTGATCAGAATTCAGGTGATTGGGATCTGGAGAGTGAGCTGTGTTCAGGGGATCTATGTGTTTGAGTGTGAGAGCTGGAAGCAGACGTTACAGATTGGCCCTATCTAGAAGAGACCCCTACCCCCTGCTCTTGAGTCTAGACCCTTGTGTGGATCTTGGAGAATTGTATGTGTGTATAAGTAATATGTTAATAACATCACTTTTCCCTCTGACAGGATAGGTGGAAGTTACACCCTATTCCTATCCAATCACCTCTGATCTAAGGTTTAGACTTGAGTAGGGGCTAGGGTTGTTTCTGGACGGGGCTAGATTGTTTTGTGATGTCATTGATATTTTCTACCTGCCAGTATCAACATTATCATGCTCTAGTAATGTTTCAATACCAGTCTTGGTGGTTATGGCTCAGCCAGGTTGAACTGTAGTGGTAGTTAGGGCTCAGCCAGGTTGAACTGTAGTGGTAGTTAGGGCTCAGCCAGGTTTTTTTCATATTTTGAAAGATGGGGGGGTAAATTACCTCCATTTAATTTACACTTCTTTGTTTTGTTCATTTCTATGATGATGTGATTGGGATCACACAGGTCATTGGGGTTATTCCAAAGAGCTAGATCATAAAGTTAGCCAGCAGCTAACTCTTAATAAACAGTCACAGATATCTCTTGATTTTTCTGTTTTAATTTAGAAACAGAAACTTGACTTGTTTTTTATTTTTTATTTTATTTTAGTTAATTATACTGTGCTAATTTCAAGTGTAATAATTCTGGGAAATGGGATGTTATTTCAGAATATTTAGAACAGTTAACATGATTAATGTATATATATCCTGCTTTCTGGATGAAAAAACCATGAGGCCCTGCGTCGTCTGTGGTGCGTATGGATGATGAACGTCATGTTGACTACAGTGAGTCAGAACATTTAGAAAGAACTAGATAAGAATGCATCCATCTTTTTTTGTATATTGAAAAAAAAAAATACTGACTATTAACCAACTGTGTGTTTTATTCTCAGACCAATTAAGTCCTGTGTGTGGATGCAGTACACACAAATACATGTGTAGCCCCATGATCAAAAACACACAACAGAACCAGTGCACACTGAAGTGTTTTTGTGTGTTAGTGTAGACTAGGGCTGGGACCCCTTCAGCTGTAGATCTGGGTTATAAACACGCTTGACGTTTTCAAGGTAATATCTGATTGAGCCAATATATGCAGTGTTCACAGTGAATGTGAGATTGGATTGAATACCTGGCCCACATTAAAAAGACAAAAACAAAGCTAATATTGATTACACTTCAAGGAAAATAAGGTTATTGCAATGCATAGGCTAAAGAATAAGAATTATGTGGAACAAAATAATCAATATCTTCCAGTTTACTGTACAGTTAACCAAGTTGTAAGATGTCGCCGTCGACTAACCCACAGACTGAAATATTCTCTCTCACTCGCACACACACACACTGATGATGCCCAGTAGGGGGCAGAGTCTACTCCATCTTTAAAGAGACCTTCCCTGGTACGATCGTGGTGATCATTGACAGCTGCTACTTAGATCAGTGAAATGTAGGCTAAATTGAGAACGGACTGGAAAGCAGAAATCTCAACTAGCAAGCAAGTCGCAGCGAAGAAGAATTGAGTGTGTGCGAATTCATGCAAAGGGGGGTCCTCATTGTGGGGGAGATTCTGGCTGGGGGGGGTTCGGCACAACACTGGCTCCAGGCAAAAGCAACATAATATTTTTTAGCATCTCAGTCTGGGTCTCAACTTCCTGTTGACAGTTAGAATAGTAGAATATAAAAGGTGCAATGTGTTTTGTGAGTCACTGACAGTCACTCACTTAGCTATGTCGGCTAACAATTTTTAGATTAGTACATTTTGTAAATTATCTAAACTGCATTTTCCATACTTGACGCCCATTTATGCGTTCAAAAATATTGAACGCAGCGTAGTGCGACACCCCCTACGTAGCTGTTTGAATGTTAAATGACGAGACAGAGGCATTGATGCGAGTAACCAGTCTTGTTCAGTACATCACAATTACATCCGGGTATCTCAGGCACACCGGTAAACCACATGAGTTGCAGTAATGAACATTTACCAACAGATGGCATCACTGTGCCATCTTACACCCATAACAGTAGCGTTGCCAAATTGCCAATCCATTGACAACGGATGACTTCAGTCAGTTAGCGCAAGGAGTTAGCCTGGTGTTGTATTTTTCTATTTATTGACAATAAATTCCGTTTTGGACTAAAACTGTTTCTGACTTCAAGAAACCTTTTTATGTACACGAGGTCACGGTCAAATTCGTCACGGCGCGCGTGCACTTCCGTAGGGAACACACGTGTTGCGGCCACTTGAATGCATCCTGTCTCTGACACTAGATGGCAGGATTTAAAAAAACGACTGACCAGTTTAATTACTTTTGGCAATGTAGTTATTAAGGATTTCCCCCCCCCCTCCCCCTCCCCTAAAATGACATACCCAAATCTACCTGCCTGTAACTCAGGACCTGAGAATATGCATATTCTTGATTCCATTTGAAAGGAAACACTTTGTAGTTCATGGAAATGTGAAAGGAATGTAGTAGAATATAAGACAATAGATCTGGTCAAATATAATACAAAATAACGTTTTTTTTTCTTTGTATGTTGTTGTACCATCATCTTTGAAATGCAAGAGAAAGGCCATACTGTATTATTCCAGGCCAGGTGCAATTTAGATTTTGGCCACAAGATGGCAGCAGTTTACGTGCAATGTTTTATTGTGTCAAGACTGCCCAAATGTGCCTAATTTGTTTATTAATCCTCCTGTTGTGTTCGTTTCATGTTAATTAATTCTGTGTTCCCAGTCCAAAATGACCGCCCCATTAAAGCGGATTATAAATCCATAATAATACACATTTTATCACCTAATGTTGCGTTAGATCGTTTTATCAACTTAAGTTTTTGTGAACATTACACATTTTTAACTTCTATTTGCTATTTATGGCCTGTAGGCCTCATTGACCTGAGCTCATACAACTCGTTTTTGAGTAAAAAAAAAGCATAAGGTATGGATTATTTAGACTATAACAAATACTCAAATGAAACATATTGCTATTTATCACAGACTACTTCACTGTCTGTTTCCTGGCCTCTCTCCTCCTCACCAGTGTAAAAAAAAAGCACAAAAGTGCAAATCAATCCCAGAACAACAGCAAAGGGCCTTGAGGACTCTGGAGGAAACGTACACTAAGTTGACTGTGCCTCTAAACAGCTTGGAAAATTCCAGAAAATTCTGTCATGGGCTTTAGAAGTTTCTGATGGGCTAATTGACAATTTGAGTCAATTGGAGGTGTACCTGTGGATGTATTTCAAGGCCTACCTTCAAACTCAGTGTCTCTTTGCTTGACATCATGGGAAAATCTAAATAAATCAGCGAAGACCTCAGAAAAGAATTGTAGACCTCCAAAAATTGAGTTTAAATGTTTTTGGCTTAGGCGTATGTAAACTTCAGACTTCAACTGTACCAGAGCTGCAAGAAAAGTTATATATATTATTGAAACAATTTTGCAATTGTTTTGTGAGAATGCCAACAGGTGTTGTTCCCCTGGGGGAAAGATTCTATTGGGGAAAGATTCCCATGAAAGTTGCCATGGAAGCCAAGAAGGGGAGTGAAGTGTGTGTGTGTATATGCTCAAACACATATGCATGTGGGAGTTTGGGAGTAGAAGTGTGTCCATTTGATGAATTGGCATGTGCCTGAACTCAATTTTATACACTAATTGTAGTCTCACCCATTCATTTCTAATGACCGGTCATATTTGACCGGGAACACCACAGGTTTATAAAAGTTAGATAAAACACCCAAAATGTAATGAAAATCATCTACATGTATTTTGTGTGTTCAGATGCCCTGTGTGGACAAAGTCATGGAACCTTATGACAATCAAATTAAATTAACTACATTTTTCAGAGAGAAAACTTGTAAATCAATCCAATTCGACCAGGAGGGTTAATAACTTTTCATGTTCTAAATTGTGCACTCTCTTCAAACAATAGCATGGTATTATTTCACTGTAATAGCTACTGTAAATTGGACAATTAGATGAACAAGAATTTAAGCTTTCTGCCAATGTCAGATACGTCTATATCCTGGGAAATTTTCTTGTTACTGACAACTTCATGCTAATTGCATTAGCCTACGTTAGCTCAACCGTCCCGTGGAAGGGACACCGATCCCGAATAAGTTTAACAAGTGTAGGCTATACACACTTAGTTTGAATATTATAAGCCTAAATTGTGCATTTTACAGAAATGGGACATTAATTAACAGTAATGTAGTAGTATTTGTGTGGGTAATATCAATCAAATTTCAATAACATTTATTTATAAAGCCTTTCTTACATCAGCTGATGTCACAAAGTGCTGTACAGAAACCCAGCAGCCTAAAACCCCAAACAGCAAGTTACACTGAACAAAAATACAAACGCAACATGTAAATCAAATATGCCAGAAATCTTCCATATGTACAAAAAAAGTTTATTTCTCTCAAATTTTGTGCACAAATTTGTTTACATCCTCTGTTGGTCAGCATTTCTCCTTTGCGAAGATAATCAATAAACCTGACAGGTGTGGCATATTAAGAAGCTGATTAACCAGCATGATCATTACACAGCTGCACCTTGTGCTGGGGGTAATAAAAGGCCATTCTAAAATGTGCAATTTTGCCACAACAACACAATGTCACAGATGCCTCAAGTTTTGAGGGAGAGTGTAATTGGCATGCTGACTGCAGGAATGTCCATCAGAGCTGTTGCAAGAAAATCGAACGTTAATTTATCTACCATGAGCCACCTCCAACGTCGTTTTAGAGAATTTGGCAGTACATCTAACCGGCCTCAGAACCGCAGACCACATGTAACCACGCCAACCCAGGTCCTCCACATCCGGCATCTTCACATGCAGGATGGTCTGAGACCAGCCAATCAGACACCTGATTAAAATGTGGGTTTACACCACCTTCAAATTTCTGCACAAACTGTCAGTAACCATCGCGGGGAAGCTCATCATGCCCGTCGTCCCCACCAGAGTATTGACATGACTGCAGATCCGCGTCATAACCGACTTCAATGGGAAAATGCTCACCTTCGATGGCCACTGACACACTGGAGAAGTGTGCTCTTCACAGATTAATCCCGGTTTCAACTGTACCGGGCAGATGGCAGAAAGCGTGTACGGCGTTTTGTAGGCGAGTGGTTCGCTGTTGTCAACGTTGTGAACCGAGTGCCCCATGGTGGTGGCGTTATGGTATGGGTAGGCATAATCTACGGACAACAAACACAATTGCATTTTGTCGATGGCAATTTCAATTCACGGAGATACTGTGACGAGATCCTGAGGCTTTTGCCCGAGATTTGTCGTGCCATTCATCCGCCGCCATCACCTCATGTTTCAGGATGATAATGCACGTCTCCATGTCGCAATTCCTGGAAGCTGAAAATGTCCCAGTTCTTCCGTGGCCTGCATACTCAGACATGTCACCCATTGAGCATGTTTGGGATGCTCTGGATCGACGTGTATGACAGCGTGTTCCAGTTCCCGCCAATATCCAGCAACTTCACACAGCCATTGAAAAGGAGTGGGACAACAATCCACAGGCCACAATCAACAGTCTGATCATCTCTATGTGAAGGAGATGTGTCACGCTGCATGAGACAAATGGTCACACCAGATACTGACTGGTTTTCTGATCCACGCCCCTACCTTTTTATTAAGAAGGTATCTGTGACCAACAGATGCATATCTGTATTCCCAGTCATGTGAAATCCATAGATTAGGACCTAATTAATTTATTTAAATGGACTTATTTCCTTATATGAACTGTAACTCAGAACAATCTTTTAAATTGTTGCATGTTGTGTTTATTTTTAGTTCAGTCTAAATGTGTTATTACAGTGTTACTTCATCTATAAGTCTTTGCTAGGTAAATCCCCGCCTTATCTCAGCTCACCGGTCACCATAGCAACACCCACCCGTAGCACGAGCTCCAGCAGGTATATATCTCCCTCTCAAACTTTAAACATCAGCTGTCTGAGCAGTTTACCGAACACTGTACCTGTACACAGCCCATCTGTAAATAGCACACCCAACTACCTCATCCCCATATTGTTATTTATCCTCTTGCTCTTTTGCACCCCAGTATCTCTACTTACACATCATCATCTGCACATCTAATCACTCCAGTGTTAATGCTAAATTGTAATTATTTAGTCTCTATGGCCTATTTATTGTCTACTTCCCTACTCTTCTACATTTGCCCACACTGTACATATATTTTTCTATTTTTCTTTTCTACTGTATTATTGACTGTATGTTTGTTTATTCCATGTGTAACTCTGTGTTGTTGTTTGTGTCACACTGCTTTGCTTTATCTTGGCAGCAATTGTAAATGAGAACTTGTTCTCAACTAGCCTACCTGGTTAAATAAATAAAACATATATAAAAAATAAAAAAAATAAACACATTAATGTTAAAATGTACTAAACCATCATCAGGCAACATTACTACATTCTACATCAATCTATTATTTACAGTTAATTTATGGCAACACGTGAATTCGTCGTGGTTCACGGACGCGGTGTAAAATAGAACAATTTCCTAGACGACAGTAGAAGTGTAGATGAACTATTGTAGGAAGTGTGTGAGGGACAGCCAGGAACAAGGAGGTTCCAGCATCACATGACTGGAGGCTGGAACAGGCAAAGTTGTGAACGCTAAGTGACTCAAACTCAACACGAAGAAGAAGCTATTCTCCTTTTGAAACATGTGGGTTTTTTTTTTCATGTGTTTTTTCAGATTGTATAAATAACTTTTAATTTTTTTTATTGAGAATGCCACTGGAGTACACAAGTCAGGTGAGTTTATTATGTTTCTGATAGAGAGAAGAAATGCTACTGCTTAGCCCTCGACTCAAACTAACGTTATTTGGGATGCCAGCACGGCGGAGTTACAGACTCCCTGCTCTATCGGTGCTGACTAGGCGGATATTTTTCCGGTGTAACGTTAGAGCTGGAAATAGACGGTCCCGGTTGATTGTATAGTAGGTGAGGTGGCTAAAAATATAATAACAGCACATTTACATTTGTAGCTAACAGTTGTAAGAACATTGTAAAAAATGTTTATCAACTCTTACACTGTAATTTAACTAGATAGCTTAACTTAACTATTTAACTTCATGCTACTAATACTTGCTAAATTGTCTTCATGTATTTAACACACATAACAAACATGAGATATGATAGAAATAAGTTAAATAACATTGCCAGAAAAGTAGCAAGTCAAACAAACAAAACGAAACAACATCTAGTGTTATAGAGCCAACCTGGGATTTAGGATCAGTCAGGACCACCCACATGGGGGCTAACACCATCCCAGTGGCCTGTAGCATACTCTAGGTAGACGGACGGACGGGCACCAGAACCTCTGGGATGATACGGAAGAGCAGCAGTGGTACTGGAGGAGGAGAAGAAGAAGAGAATAATACAAAACACCAACAGAACAAACCGCATTGTTCCAGCATCACCTCCAACATGGGCCGGAGCTCCAGGACCACCAACCCACTGGGGAGTATGGGGCTTGGGTCCAACAGTTTGGGTCTGGGGTCCACCGTGGTAGGAGCGCCTGGGGTAGATCCGGACTATGTGATGCAGCTGGTGAATGACGTACGGAGGTTTTCAGATATGCTGCTCAGCCTTAAAGAAGCATTCCATTCTGAAGGTGAGTCTGGGTTCACGCCCCAAATTGCACCCTATTCAGTGCACTCTCTTTGAGTATAGATCATAGGGGCGGCAGGGTAGCCTAGTGGTTAGAGCGTTGGACTAGTAACCGAAAGGTTGCAAGTTCGAATCACAGAGCTGATATGGTACAAATCTGTCGTTCTGCCCCTGAACAGGCAGTTAACCCACTGTTCCTAGGTCGTCATTGAAAATAAGAATTTGTTCTTAACTGACCTGCCTAGTTAAATAAAGGTAAAATAAAATAGGGGGAGACCAGGAAGCCCTAGTGGTTACTGTACTAGGACCTGGTGTGTGGCAGGATGGGTGGTTGGTTGTGAATACTTTCTTTTAGGGTAGATATAGGCTACATTATCCTAAGGTTTCTCAGAAGTAATGTTTGTGTGTCTGTATCTCTTTCTGTGTGTGTGTCTGTATCTCTCTTTCTCTCTCTCTGTGTGTTTGTGTCTGTATCTCTCTCTCTGTGTGTGTGTGTGTGTGTGTGTGTGTGTGTGTGTGTACACACTCTGTCCTGTTAAAGCAATATAACAAAGTGTTCGTCAGAGCCAGCTATGTAAAGTGTCAGCTCCTAGAGAGGGCTGACGCAGCCTTAATTTAGCGCTCCCCTCAGTGACTCCACAGCTACACAGTGTTAGCTTAGCGCTCCCCCTGTTCTGTCCACTAGGTCAGTGACTCCACAGATACACAGCGTTAATTTAGCACTCCCCTCAGTGACTCCACAGCGTTAGTTTAGCGCTCCCCTCTGCTCCCCCTGTCCTGTAGAGGCTATATACAGGGTGTACAGGTACAGAGTCAATGTGGAGGCCATATACAGGGGGCACCGGTACAGAGTCAATGTGGAGGCTATATACAGGGGGTACCGGTACAGAGTCAATGTGGAGGCTATATACAGAGGGTACCGGTACAGAGTCAATGTGTGGGGGCACAGGTTAGTCAAGGTAATTGAGGTAATATGTACATGTAAGTAGAATTAAAGTTACTATGCATAGATAATAAACAGAGAGTAGCAGCAATGTAAAAGAGGGGTCTGGGTAAGTCCTTTGATTAGATGTTCAGGAGTCTTATGGCTTGGGGGTAGAAACTGTTAACAAGGCTTTTGGACCTAGACTTGGCCCTCCGGTACCGCTTGCCGTAGGATAGCAGAGAGAACAGTCTTGGGTGATTTTTTTTGGGCTTTCCTTTGACACCGCCTGGTATATAGGGTCCTGTATGACAGGAAGCCTGGTCTCAGTAATGTACTGGGCCGTACGCACTACCCTGTAAGATAAACACCCATATCTACTGAGTGAAATACCACAGTGTGACATCACAGCAGCAAGATATGTGACCTGTTGCCACAAGAAAAGGGCAACCAGTGAAGAACAAACACCATTGTAAATACAACCCATATTTATTTGTAATTATTTTCCCTTTTGTACTTTAATTATTTGCACATCGTTACCTCACTGCATATAGACATAATATGACATTTAAAATGTCTTTATTCCTTTGGAACTATTGTGTAATGTTTACTGTTCACATTTTTATATTGTTTATTTAACTTGTATTGTATATTATCTACTTCACTTGCTTTGGCAATGTTAACATATGCTTCCCATGCCAATAAAGCTCTTTGAATTGAAATAGAGATTAAGAGAGGCACATGCTGGCTCTTGTGTTGTTCTGTTCGTATTGTGACATGTCAGTGTCGCTTGTAGAATGGTGTGAAGCCTGCACAAAGCTCTCTCTAAAAAACAGGCTTTAACCTTTTCATTGCCTGCCCAGCTGTTAGCTGTTAGCTAGCTACAGTACTTTTCATTGCCTGCCCAGCTGTTAGCTGTTAGCTAGCTACAGTACTTTTCATTGCCTGCCCAGCTGTTAGCTGTTAGCTAGCTACAGTACTTTTCATTGCCTGCCCAGCTGTTAGCTGTTAGCTAGCTACAGTACTTTTCATTGCCTGCCTAGCTGTTAGCTAGCTACAGTACTTTTCATTGCCTGCCCAGCTGTTAGCTGTTAGCTAGCTACAGTACTTTTCATTGCCTGCCCAGCTGTTAGCTGTTAGCTAGCTACAGTACTTTTCATTGCCTGCCCAGCTGTTAGCTGTTAGCTAGCTACAGTACTTTTCATTGCCTGCCCAGCTGTTAGCTGTTAGCTAGCTACAGTACTTTTCATTGCCTGCCCAGCTGTTAGCTGTTAGCTAGCTACAGTACTTTTCATTGCCTGCCAAGCTGTTAGCTGTTAGCTAGCTACAGTACTTTTCATTGCCTGCCCAGCTGTTAGCTGTTAGCTAGCTACAGTACTTTTCATTGCCTGCCCAGCTGTTAGCTGTTAGCTAGCTACAGTACTTTTCATTGCCTGCCAAGCTGTTAGCTGTTAGCTAGCTACAGTTTTTCATTGCCTGCCCAGCTGTTAGCTGTTGGGAGCTAGGGGCAAACAGTACTTTTCATTGCCTCCCAGCTGTTACCTTTGCCTGTTAGCTAGCATTTCAGTACTTTTCATTGCCTGCCCAGCTGTTACCTGTTCCCTTCCTAGCTACAGTACTTTTCATTGCCTGCCAAGCTGTTAGCTAGCTACAGTACTTTTCATTGCCTGCCCAGCTGATAAAGGCCTATTCTAATTGTTTTAATAGCGATTGAAGACAGAAGAACGCGTGTTACTTTTGGGAGAAGGAGGGGCAAACATAAAAACATTTAAAAAAACAATATGTCCATCTAAATCTGCTTATTTACACAAGAAGAAAAGAAAAATTAGAAATTTCTGTACTGTCATTTCCTGTGGACTGTTGATCCTGTCCCTTCCTGTCCTGAACTTCACTCCTATTCCAGCAGGAATCCTGTTCCCCTGTGTCAGCCTCTAGTACAGAGTGCATCTGCTCCAGAGGCAGTGGCTTAGACCCCTAGACCCACCCCAGGCCAGTCTACAGTCCACAGGGATCCTGTTCCCCTGTGTCAGGCCAGGCTACAGTCCACAGGGATCCTGTTCCCCTGTGTCAGGCCAGGCTACAGTCCACAGGGATCCTGTTCCCCTGTGTCAGGCCAGGCTACAGTCCACAGGGATCCTCTCGCAGTCTTAACCCAGCTCTTGGACACACACATCCTGCATATTTTGTGACAGTTGGTTTTTCTATTTTAACTATTAGGAAACCACACTTCACAACAGGGTCAGAAGTATGGTTGGGTGTTGTGTTCAGATTGTCACACCGGCATATAATACCATTCCCGGAGTATACGGTATTACCAGAAGTGCACACGAGGTGCGCTATTTTTTGACGCACAAAATAATTTAGGCAACAGGGACGTTGATCCAGGAGGAGATGGAATGTCTCTGCTGTAACCAGGAAGCTTGATCTTGGACATCTAGCCACTTAGCTAGCAACATAGCAAACCACATGCTGGAGCCCTGAGGTGGATATAATTTATTTGACACGTCTTAGACTTCTTATAGTTATACTTAATTTATAGCACGGCAAAAAATATTGTAACATATTTTTTAAAATATATTTTTTGACAGTTTTTGAAAGTCATACCGTCTGTATTTTGAAATACTTCGGTATATGGTATAAAGAGGACATCGCCCAAGCCTAGTCAGAAGCCACAGACAATATCCCTCTGTCAATTACAAAACCACACTTTAGTTTATTTGCACAAATAGAAAGACGGTTTGTACACAGTGAGAAAAAAACATCATCAGTATGTGCGGGAGGGGAAAAGAGCCTAAAATTGCTTGTCGAGTAACCACCCCCCACCCTCCCCATTGGTCATTAATCACACAGATTCAGCCGTGTGGACAACCAAACAATGACATAAAAACTAGATGCTAAAGAGATAAAGGAATAAAACATCTAAACGGAAAGTCAAGCTACTGGGGGTGCAGACCTGCGATGGACCTGCGGTGCCTCTTATATCTTATATATTTTTACAGCGACGGGGATAGTGGTCACGCCTGCATCCGCTCCCCCTCCCTGGTGCTTGAGGGCGCCAGGCTGCCCATCATTATTCACACCTGTCATCATCATTATGCGCACCAGTGTGTCTTTGGGCTCACCTGGACTCCATTACTTTGGTGATTGCCCCTCCTATATCTGTCTGTTCCTCGGTTTGATCCCCGTGTCAGCACTATTGTCGTTATGTTTCCCCTGTCCAGACGCTGTCCTTGTTTGCTTCATGTTGGTTATTTATTAAATGTTCACTTCCTGTACTTGCTTCTCGTCTCCCAGCGTCTGTCCTTACAGATAGCTTGGCAAAATCAAGTGGGAGTGAGTTCCAGATCATAGGGCCTCTATAGATCATTCCCCGGGTTTAAAATAATATCCCAATGCCCCAGGGCAGTGATTGGGGACACTGCCCTGTGTAGGGTGCCGTCTTTAAGATGGGACGTTAAACGGGTGTCCTGACTCTCTGAGGGCATTAAAGATCTCATGGCACTTATCGTAAGACTAGGGGTGTTAACCCCGGTGTCCTAGCTAAATTCCCAATCTGGCCCTCAAACCATCACGGTCACCTAATAATCCCCAGTTTACAATTGGCTCATTCATCCCCCTCCTCTCCCCTGTAACTATTCCCCAGGTCGTTGCTGTAAATGAGAATGTGTTCTCAGTCAACTTACCTGGTAAAATAACAGATAAATAAATAAAAATAAGAATTGGGTTTGTTCTTGAATATGGGTGACGTAGCTGTTTGTCTGTTTCTTGTTTAGTAGTTATGGAATTCATCTGGCTGTAAAATAGTTTTTACAACAGGGTCAGAAGCCACAGCCTTTAACATTTGCCTCCAGTGTAGGGGCATGAGGGAGAAGTAGGGGTGTGTAGGGGCATGAGGGAGAAGTAGGGGTGTGTAGGGGCATGAGGGAGAAGTAGGGGTGTGTAGGGGCATGAGGGAGAAGTAGGGGTGTGTAGGGGCATGAGGGAGAAGTAGGGGTGTGTAGGGGCATGAGGGAGAAGTAGGGGTGTGTAGGGGCATGAGGGAGAAGTAGGGGTGTGTAGGGGCATGAGGGAGAAGTAGGGGTGTGTAGGGGCATGAGGGAGAAGTAGGGGGCATGAGGGAGAAGTAGGGGTGTGTAGGGACATGAGGGAGAAGTAGGGGTGTGTAGGGGCATGAGGGAGAAGTAGGGGCGTGTAGGGGCATGAGGGAGAAGTAGGGGTGTGTAGGGGCAGGGAGAAGAGGGGGCGTGTAGGGGCATGAGGGAGAAGTAGGGATGTGTAGGGGCATGAGGGAGAAGTAGGGCATGAGGGGGGTGTGTAGGGGCATGAGGGAGAAGTAGGGGCATGAGGGAGAAGTAGGGGTGTGTAGGGGCATGAGGGAGAAGTAGGGGCATGAGGGAGAAGTAGGGGCATGAGGGAGAAGTAGGGGCATGAGGGAGAAGTAGGGGCATGAGGGAGAAGTAGGGGTGTGTAGGGGCATGAGGGAGAAGTAGGGGCATGAGGGAGAAGTAGGGGCATGAGGGAGAAGTAGGGGCATGAGGGAGAAGTAGGGGCATGAGGGAGAAGTAGGGGTGTGAGGGAGAGGGAGTAGGGGCATGAGGGAGAAGTAGGGGCATGAGGGAGAAGTAGGGGCATGAGGGAGAAGTAGGGGCATGAGGGAGAAGTAGGGGTGTGTAGGGGCATGAGGGAGAAGTAGGGGCGTGTAGGGGCATGAGGGAGAAGTAGGGGCGTGTAGGGGCATGAGGGAGAAGTAGGGGCGTGTAGGGGCATGAGGGAGAAGTAGGGATGTGTAGGGGCATGAGGAAGAAGTAGGGGTGTGTAGGGGCATGAGGGAGAAGTAGGGGCATGAGGGAGAAGTAGGGGTGTGTAGGGGCATGAGGGAGAAGTAGGGGCATGAGGGAGAAGTAGGGGCATGAGGGAGAAGTAGGGGCATGAGGGAGAAGTAGGGGCATGAGGGAGAAGTAGGGGCATGAGGGAGAAGTAGGGGTGTGTAGGGGCATGAGGGAGAAGTAGGGGCATGAGGGAGAAGTAGGGGCATGAGGGAGAAGTAGGGGCATGAGGGAGAAGTAGGGGCATGAGGGAGAAGTAGGGGTGTGTAGGGGCATGAGGGAGAAGTAGGGGCATGAGGGAGAAGTAGGGGTGTGTAGGGGCATGAGGGAGAAGTAGGGGCATGAGGGAGAAGTAGGGGCATGAGGGAGAAGTAGGGGCATGAGGGAGAAGTAGGGGTGTGTAGGGGCATGAGGGAGAAGTAGGGGCATGAGGGAGAAGTAGGGGCATGAGGGAGAAGTAGGGGCATGAGGGAGAAGTAGGGGCATGAGTGAGAAGTAGGGGCATGAGGGAGAAGTAGGGGCATGAGGGAGAAGTAGGGGCATGAGGGAGAAGTAGGGGCATGAGGAGAAGTAGGGGCGTGTAGGGGCATGAGGGGAGGGGCATGACGGAGAAGTAGGGGTGTGTAGGGGCATGAGGGAGAAGTAGGGGTGTGTAGGGGCATGAGGGAGAAGTAGGGGTGTGTAGGGGCATGAGGGAGAAGTAGGGGCATGAGGGAGAAGTAGGGGTGTGTTGGGGCATGAGGGAGAAGTAGGGGCATGAGGGAGAAGTAGGGGTGTGTTGGGGCATGAGGGAGAAGTAGGGGTGTGTAGGGGCATGAGGGAGAAGTAGGGGTGTGTAGGGGCATGAGGGAGAATAGGGGTGTGTAGGGGCATGAGGGAGAAGTAGGGGTGTGTTGGGGCATGAGGGAGAAGTAGGGGCATGAGGGAGAAGTAGGGGTGTGTTGGGGCATGAGGGAGAAGGGCGTGTAGGGGCATGAGGGAGAAGTAGGGGTGTGTTGGGGCATGAGGGAGAAGAGGGGTGTGTAGGGGCATGAGGGAGAAGTAGGGGCATGAGGGAGAAGTAGGGGTGTGTAGGGGCATGAGGGAGAAGTAGGGGCATGAGGGAGAAGTAGGGGTGTGTAGGGGCATGAGGGAGAAGTAGGGGCATGAGGGAGAAGTAGGGGTGTGTTGGGGCATGAGGGAGAAGTAGGGGTGTGTAGGGGCATGAGGGAGAAGTAGGGGCATGAGGGAGAAGTAGGGGTGTGTAGGGGCATGAGGGAGAAGTAGGGGGAGGGAGAAGTAGGGGGTGTAGGGGCATGAGGGAGAAGTAGGGGTGTGTAGGGGCATGAGGGAGAAGTAGGGGCATGAGGGAGAAGTAGGGGTGTGTAGGGGCATGAGGGAGAAGTAGGGGCATGAGGGAGAAGTAGGGGTGTGTAGGGGCATGAGGGAGAAGTAGGGGTGTGTAGGGACATGAGGGAGAAGTAGGGGTGTGAGGGGACATGATGGAGAAGTAGGGGCGTGTAGGGGCATGAGGGAGAAGTAGGGGGTGTAGGGGCATGAGGGAGAAGTAGGGGTGTGTAGGGGCATGAGGGAGAAGTAGGGGTGTGTAGGGGCATGAGGGAGAAGTAGGGGTGTGTAGGGGCATGAGGAGAAGAGAGGGGCGTGTAGGGGCATGAGGGAGAAGTAGGGGCGTGTAGGGGCATTAGGGGCATGAGGGAGAAGTAGGGATGTGTAGGGGCATGAGGAGAAGTAGGGGTGTGTAGGGGCATGAGGGAGAAGTAGGGGTGTGTAGGGGCATGAGGAGAAGCAGGGGCGTGTAGGGGCATGAGGAGAAGTAGGGGTGTGTAGGGGCATGAGGGAGAAGTAGGGGCGTGTAGGGGCATGAGGGAGAAGTAGGGGCGTGTAGGGGCATGAGGGAGAAGTAGGGGCATGAGGAGAAGTAGGGGCATGAGGAGAAATAGGGGCATGAGGAGAAGGGGCATGAGGGAGAAGTAGGGGCGTGTAGGGGCATGAGGGAGAAGTAGGGGCGTGTAGGGGCATTTTAGGGGCATGAGGGAGAAGTAGGGCGTGTAGGGGCATGAGGGAGAAATAGGGGCATGAGGGAGAAGTAGGGGCGTGTAGGGGCATGAGGGAGAAGTAGGGTAGGGGCATGAGGGAGAATAGGGGTGTGTTTTAGGGGTGTGTAGGGGCATGAGGGAGAAGTAGGGGCGTGTAGGGGCATGAGGGGAGAAGTAGGGGTGTGTAGGGGCATGAGGGAGAAGTAGGGGTGTGTAGGGGCATGAGGGAGAATAGGGGCGTGTAGGGGCATGAGGGAGAAGTAGGGGCGTGTAGGGGCATGAGGGAGAAGTAGGGGCGTGTAGGGGCATGAGGGAGAAGTAGGGGCGTGTAGGGGCATGAGGGAGAAGTAGGGGTGTGTAGGGGCATGAGAGAAGTAGGGGTGTGTAGGCTCTCAATCCATGTCAATGTTTTATTTCCCCCCCCCCCCAAAATGTAATTTAGATGTTTTTTGGGGTGTAATTCCCCTTTAATTGCTCATCTAGCAAGAAAGGAATGTGTCGGTCTAGCAATGTCTCTGCTGTTAGGCCTACTACTGTAGAACATGTCATGACAGAGTTTGTAAAAACAATTGCAATTGGCACCCAATTGATACAAACATTCATGATATAGCCTACTGTAGTTCTGTCAGATAAACCTAATTTGAAATGTACATTTAATTGTGAAGGTTTATGGGGAAAGTCTTTCTGTTTTACCCACAAGACATCGGTTATCGTTAACATCGCTACCATGGCGACTTACGGTAGACAAAACGTGCTAACCAAACAGACAGACAGGAAGTATTGCTGGAAGTTCATTGGCAGATGTTGTGTTGCGTTTTGCTTTTTAAGAGAAACAGTGGTCAACAACACACTCTCTCCCTGTAGGCTAAAGGACCAGAGAGCACGTTTGAATTGATTCAACAACGGCTGATACAGGAGCGAACAGGTTTCAGACCACAAACACCAAGATGTTTGCCTTGGCCTTAGACTAAGCCCTGAAGTGCAACTGTAAAAAGCATTAGTGCGAAACACACACACACACACACACACACACACACACACACAGTCACACACACACAGTCACACACACACACAAACACACACACACACACACACACACACACGTCACACACAGTCACACACACACACACACACAGTCACACACACACACACACACAGACAGTCACACACACACACACAGTCACACACACACACACAGTCACACACACACACACACACAGTCACACACACACACAGTCACACACACACGCACACACACACACAGTCACACAGTCACACACACACACACACACACACACAGTCACACACACACACAGTCACACACACACACACAATAATAGTTTAGCTCAGTGAGTCATTGAGTTGCAGAAAAGGCATTTCTCCAATTGAATTCTAGGGGAAGAGCCTGAGGCTTCTTCTACTCAACATCCTGCCGCAGTATCACTGGCTCCAGATTGGCTTTATCACAAACGACTCAACAAGACCACAGGCATATGGAAGAAGATTTAGATTACAGTATGGGTTTTGTCTAATGCTGTATCTGAGATGTGTAATTCCATGGTAATTAACTATAAAATCTGTTACATTTCTTTCTTCAAATTACGGTTCTCTGTTTTGTTTTCCCAGTTGTTTTCTTCATGTTTTCAAGATCACACTTTTCTAATAGAAAAACAACACAATTGAGGAAGAGATGGAGCATGAGAGACAGACGGGGAGAGAGAGAGACAGGGAGAGGGAGAGGGAGAGAGAGGGAGAGACAGGGTGAGAGAGAGACAGACGGAGAGAGAGGAAGAGACAGGGAGAAATGGGGAGAGAGACAGGGATAGAGAAAGATAGAGAAAGATAGAGAGAGACAGGGATAGAGAGAGAGAGACAGGGATAGAGAGAATGGAGAGAGAGAGAGAGAGAGAGACAGGGAGAGAGAGAGACAGAGAGAGAGAGAGAGAGAGACAGGGAAAGAGAGAGACAGGGATAGAGAGAGAGAGACAGGGAGAGAGAGAGAGAGACAGAGAGAGAGAGAGAGAGACAGGGATAGAGAGAGAGACAGGGAGAGAGAGAGAGAGACTGGGAGACAGAGAGAGACAGAGAGAGAGACAGGGAGAGGGAGAGAGAGACTGGGTGAGAGAGAGAGAGAGACAGGGATAGAGAGAGAGACAGGGAGAGAGAGAGAGAGAGAGGAAGAGACAGGGAGAAATGGGGGAGAGAGAGAGACAGGGATAGAGAAAGAGAGAGACAGGGATAGAGAGAGAGACAGGGAGAGAGAGAGAGAGACTGGGAGACAGAGAGAGACAGAGAGAGAGACAGGGAGAGAGAGAGAGAGACTGGGTGAGAGAGAGAGAGACAGACAGGGATAGAGAGAGAGAGAGAGAGAGAGAGAAGAGACAGAGGAGAAAGACAGGGAGAGAGAGAGAGACAGGGACAGAGAGAGAGACAGAGAGAGAGAGAGACAGAGAGAAGAGACAGGGAGAACAGAGAGGGAGACAGAGAGAGAGACAGGGAGAGAGACAGAGAGAGAGACAGGGACAGAGAGAGAGACAGGGAGAGAGAGAGAGAGACTGGGAGACAGAGAGAGACAGAGAGAGAGACAGGAGAGAGACAGAGAGAGAGACAGGGAGAGAGAGAGACAGAGAGAGCCAGAGAGAGACAGAGAGAGAGACAGAGAGAGAGACAGAGACAGAGAGAGAGACAGAGAGAGAGAGAGAGAGAGAGAGAGACAGAGAGAGAGACAGAGAGAGAGAGACAGAGAGAGAGACAGAGAGAGAGACAGAGAGAGAGACAGAGAGAGAGAGACTGGGAGACAGAGAGAGAGAGACTGGGAGACAGAGAGAGACAGGGAGAGAGACAGAGAGAGAGACAGAGAGAGAGACAGAGAGAGAGAGAGAGACTAATTGACAAACAAACAAACCAAAACAAACGCAAAGTCTTCTCATGCTTTTGACCCAACCAAATCATGAGAAAACAAAAAGATAGTTACTTGACACATTGGAAAGAATTAACAAAAAAAAACAGAGCAAACTAGAATGCTATTTGGCCCTAAACAGAGAGTACACAGTGGCAGAATACCTGACCATCATACAGACTCAGTGAGCATAGCCTTGCTATTGAGAAAGGCCACCGTAGGCAGACCTGGCTCTCAAGAGAAGACAGGCTATGTGCACACTGACCCCAAAATGAGGTGGAAACTGAACTGCACTTCCTAACCTCCTGCCCAATTTTAGAGACACATATTTGTTTATTTCACTTTTGTATATTATCTACTTCACTTGCTTTGGCAATGTTAACATATGTTTCCCATGCCAATAAAGCCCCTTGAATAGAATTTAATTGAATTGAGAGAGAGACAGGCAGACATGGAGCGACAGGGAGAGATGGAGCGAGAGAGAGAAATCTAATCAAATCTAATTTATTTGTCACATATACATGGTTAGCAGATATTAATGCGAGTGTAGCGAAATGCTTGTGCTTCTAGTTCCGACAATGCAGTAATAACCAATGAGTAATCTAACCTAACAATTCCACAACTACTACCTTATACACACAAGTGTAAAGGGATAAAGAATATGTACATAAAGATATATGAATGAGTGATGGTACAGAGCAGCATAGGCAAGATGCAGTAGATGGTATCGAGTACAGTATATACATATGAGATGAGTATGTAAACAAAGTGGCATAGTTAAAGTGGCTAGTGATACATGTATTACATAAGGATGCAGTAGATGATATAGAGTACAGTATCTACGTATGCATATGAGATGAATAATGTAGGGTATGTAAACATTATATTAGGTAGCATTGTTTAAAGTGGCTAGTGATATATTTTTACATCAATTCCATCAATTCCCATTATTAAAGTGGCTGGAGTTGAGTCAGTGTGTTGGCAGCAGCCACTCAATGTTAGTGGTGGCTGTTTAACAGTCTGCTGGCCTTGAGATAGAAGCTGTTTTTCAGTCTCTTGGTCCCAGCATTGATGCACCTGTACTGACCTCGCTTTCTGGATGATAGCGGGGTGAACAGGAAGTGGCTCGGGTGGTTGTTGTCCTTGATGATCTTTATGGCCTTCCTGTGACATCGGGTGGTATAGGTGTCCTGAAGGGCAGGTAGTTTGCCCCCGGTGATGCGTTGTGCAGACCTCACTACCCTCTGGAGAGCCTTACGGTTGAGGGCGGTGCAGTTGCCATACCAGGCGGTGATACAGCCCGCCAGGATGCTCTCGATTGTGCATCTGTAGAAGTTTGTGAGTGCTTTTGGTGACGAGCCGAATTTCTTCAGCCTCCTGAGGTTGAAGAGGCGCTGCTGCGCCTTCCTCACGATGCTGTCTGTGTGAGTGGACCAATTCAGTTTGTCTGTGATGTGTATGCCGAGGAACTTAAAACTTACTACCCTCTCCACTACTGTTCCATCAATGTGGATAGGGTGGTGCTCCCTCTGCTGTTTCCTGAAGTCCACAATCATCTCCTTTGTTTTGTTGACGTTGAGTGTGAGGTTATTTTCCTGACACCACACTTCGAGGGCCCTCACCTTCTCCCTGTTGGTCGTGTCGTCGTTGTTGGTAATCAAGCCTACCACTGTAGTGTCGTCCGCAAACTTGATGATTGAGTTGGAGGCGTGCGTGGCCACGCAGTCGTGGGTGAACAGGGAGTACAGGAGAGGGCTCAGAACGCACCCATGTGGGGCCCCAGTGTTGAGGATCAGCGGGGTGGAGATGTTGTTACCTACCCTCACCACCTGGGGGCGGCCCGTCAGGAAGTCCAGTACCCAGTTGCACAGGGCGGGGTCGAGACCCAGGGTTAAATGCTGAGCTGTAGTCGATGAACAGCATTCTCACATAGGTATTCCTCTTGTCCAGATGGGTTAGGGCAGTGTGGTTGTGATTGCGTCTTCTGTGGACCTATTGGGGCGGGAAACAAATTGGAGTGGGTCTAGGGTGTCAGGTAGGGTGGATGTGATATGGTCCTTGACTAGTCTCTCAAAGCACTTCATGGTGACGGAAGTGAGTGCTACGGGGCGGTCAGTGGCACTGTATTGCAAAAAAGTAATTTAGTCTGTCTGGGAGCAAGACATCCTGGTCCGCGACGGGGCTGGTTTTCTTTTTGTAATCCGTGATTGACTGTAGACCCTGCCACATACAGTACCTCTTGTGTCTGAGCCGTTGAATTGCGACATAAACAACATTCTAGGTCTACCTTTAAGTTTACTTGTTGTTAGGCTGTATCATCCTCCCTCCTCACGAGGGACAGAAATTAGAAAATATCTTAAAATTATGCTGAATAACAAGACACTAGGCAATATTTATTAAACATACAGAATGAAAATAATTTCAGTAGAATGAAAATCTAAATGTTATGATATTTAGTCAACTAATAGTAGAGAATGTTTGACCAGAAATCAAAATCAAGCCTTCGCTTATTTCTAAATTGTAGGAAAAATGTATATTTAAACTTAATATAAAAAAATATATATATATAGGCTTTAATTGTACACCTCATGGGAGGAGTGCCTATGAACTTCAGATGGTGTTGGTTCATGGGTCCTTTTACATGGAATTTTAACACCCCTTTATGTTAAATGACACATATTTGAAATGCATAACTCAAGGTCATTTATAGTCTAGTTATGACGTCTATCTTTTTTCTTTCTTTCTCAGATAGTGAAGAGGTTTTTCCTCTTAGACAGAAAAGCAATAACAGGCCCAGCCAATTCACGGATTGAATTGCATTCCTATAGAGACATGAGCAAACCTCAACTCTGGTTAACACCGAGACTACTCCCTTGGAAGAGGAGGGGTGTGTGTCGGGTACGTTGAGCAGAGGATCAAGTTGAGAGGCATGGGCCTGATCTGGGTGTAAACAAACCAAAACCGAAATTGAATTGCATTCCTGTGGACGGAGAATTTCCATGTCCAATTGTACAGGAATGTGACTGGAATCGACTCTGGTCAGGGTTTAGACGAGCAGGCAGGGGTGAGGGGGTATCGCAAAGGGCCTGATCTGGGGGTAAACAAACATTGGACAGACTGAGCGGGAAGCATGGGTGGCTTAGGGGGGTCAGATATCTCACTCGACACCAGAAACGACACACACACACACATACGCACACACACAGAACCAAAAGACAAGGTGCCCTCGGTTGTGTCAGCAAGGGGTCTTCATGTAAACCATATGGTGTAGTGACCAGTCCAGGGAGTTGTAGTGATCAGCCCAGGGAGTTGTAGTGATCAGCCCAGGGAGTTGTAGTGATCAGCCCAGGGAGTTGTAGTGACTAGTCCAGGGAGTTGTAGTGACTAGCCCAGGGAGTTGTAGTGACTAGACCAGGGAGTTGTAGTGACTAGTCCAGTGATCAGCCCAGGGAGTTGTAGTGACCAGTCCAGGGAGTTGTAGTGACCAGCCCAGGGTCCAGGGAGTTGTAGTGACTAGTCCAGGGAGTTGTAGTGACTAGCCCAGGGAGTTGTAGTGACTAGTCCAGGGAGTTGTAGTGACTAGTCCAGGGAGTTGTAGTGACCAGCCCAGGAGTTGTAGTGACCCCAGCCCAGGGAGTTGTAGTGACTAGTCCAGGGAGAGTGACCAGCCCAGGGAGTTGTAGTGACCAGCCCAGGGAGTTGTAGTGACCAGCCCAGGGAGTTGTAGTGACCAGCCCAGGGAGTTGTAGTGATCAGCCCAGGGAGTTGTAGTGACCAGCCCAGGAGGAGTGATCAGCCCAGGGAGTTGTAGTGATCAGCCCAGGGAGTTGTAGTGACCAGCCCAGGGAGTTGAGTGACCAGCCCAGGGAGTTGTAGTGACCAGCCCAGGGAGTTGTAGTGACCAGTCCAGGGAGTTGTAGTGACCAGCCCAGGGAGTTGTAGTGACTAGTCCAGGGAGTTGTAGTGACTAGTCCAGGGAGTTGTAGTGACTAGCCCAGGGAGTTGTAGTGACTAGTCCAGGGAGTTGTAGTGACCAGCCCAGGGAGTTGTAGTGACCAGCCCAGGGAGTTGTAGTGACCAGCCCAGGGAGTTGTAGTGACCAGCCCAGGGAGTTGTAGTGACCAGCCCAGGGAGTTGTAGTGATCAGCCCAGGGAGTTGTAGTGACTAGTCCAGGGAGTTGTAGTGACCAGCCCAGGGAGTTGTAGTGACCAGCCCAGGGAGTTGTAGTGACTAGTCCAGGGAGTTGTAGTGACTAGTCCAGGGAGTTGTAGTGACCAGTCCAGGGAGTTGTAGTGACCAGCCCAGGGAGTTGTAGTGACTAGTCCAGGGAGTTGTAGTGACCAGCCCAGGGAGTTGTAGTGACCAGCCCAGGGAGTTGTAGTGACTAGTCCAGGGAGTTGTAGTGACCAGCCCAGGGAGTTGTAGTGACCAGCCCAGGGAGTTGTAGTGACTAGTCCAGGGAGTTGTAGTGACCAGCCCAGGGAGTTGTAGTGACTAGTCCAGGGAGTTGTAGTGACCAGCCCAGGGAGGTGTAGTGACTAGTCCAGGGAGTTTAGTGACTAGTCCAGGGAGTTGAGTGACCAGCCCAGGGAGTTGTAGTGACCAGCCCAGGGAGTTGTAGTGACCAGTCCAGGGAGTTGTAGTGACCAGTCCAGGGAGTTGTAGTGACCAGCCCAGGGAGTTGTAGTGACTAGTCCAGGGAGTTGTAGTGACTAGTCCAGGGAGTTGTAGTGACTAGTCCAGGGAGTTGTAGTGACTAGCCCAGGGAGTTGTAGTGACCAGCCCAGGGAGTTGTAGTGATCAGTCCAGGGAGTTGTAGTGACTAGTCCAGGGAGTTGTAGTGACCAGCCCAGGGAGTTGTAGTGACCAGTCCAGGGAGTTGTAGTGACCAGTCCAGGGAGTTGTAGTGACCAGTCCAGGGAGTTGTAGTGACCAGTCCAGGGAGTTTAGTGACCAGCCCAGGGAGTTGTAGTGACCAGCCCAGGGAGTTGTAGTGACTAGCCCAGGGAGTTGTAGTGACCAGCCCAGGGAGTTGTAGTGACCAGCCCAGGGAGTTGTAGTGATCAGCCCAGGGAGTTGTAGTGACTAGTCCAGGGAGTTGTAGTGACCAGCCCAGGGAGTTGTAGTGACCAGCCCAGGGAGTTGTAGTGACTAGTCCAGGAGTTGTAGTGACTAGTCCAGGGAGTTGTAGTGACCAGTCCAGGGAGTTGTAGTGACCAGCCCAGGGAGTTGTAGTGACCAGCCCAGGGAGTTGTAGTGACTAGTCCAGGGAGTTGTAGTGACCAGCCCAGGGAGTTGTAGTGACCAGCCCAGGGAGTTGTAGTGACCAGCCCAGGGAGTTGTAGTGACTAGTCCAGGGAGTTGTAGTGACTAGCCCAGGGAGTTGTAGTGACTAGTCCAGGGAGTTGTAGTGACTAGTCCAGGGAGTTGTAGTGACCAGCCCAGGGAGTTGTAGTGACCAGCCCAGGGAGTTGTAGTGACTAGTCCAGGGAGTTGTAGTGACTAGTCCAGGAGTTGTAGTGACTAGTCCAGGGAGTTGTAGTGACCAGTCCAGGGAGTTGTAGTGACCAGCCCAGGGAGTTGTAGTGACCAGCCCAGGGAGTTGTAGTGACCAGCCCAGGGAGTTGTAGTGACCAGTCCAGGGAGTTGTAGTGACTAGTCCAGGGAGTTGTAGTGATCAGCCCAGGGAGTTGTAGTGACCAGTCCAGGGAGTTGTAGTGACCAGTCCAGGAGTTGTAGTGATCAGCCCAGGGAGTTGTAGTGACCAGTCCAGGGAGTTGTAGTGACTAGTCCAGGGAGTTGTAGTGATCAGCCCAGGGAGTTGTAGTGACCAGTCCAGGGAGTTGTAGTGACCAGTCCAGGGAGTTGTAGTGATCAGCCCAGGGAGTTGTAGTGACCAGTCCAGGGAGTTGTAGTGACTAGTCCAGGGAGTTGTAGTGATCAGCCCAGGGAGTTGTAGTGACCAGCCCAGGGAGTTATAGTGACCAGCCCAGGGAGTTGTAGTGACCAGCCCAGGGAGTTGTAGTGACTAGTCCAGGGAGTTGTAGTGACCAGCCCAGGGAGTTATAGTGACCAGCCCAGGGAGTTGTAGTGACCAGCCCAGGGAGTTGTAGTGATCAGTCCAGGGAGTTGTAGTGACCAGTTCAGGGAGTTGTAGTGACCAGCCCAGGGAGTTGTAGTGACCAGCCCAGGGAGTTGTAGTGACTAGTCCAGGGAGTTGTAGTGACCAGTCCAGGGAGTTGTAGTGACCAGTCCAGGGAGTTATAGTGACCAGCCCAGGGAGTTGTAGTGACCAGCCCAGGGAGTTGTAGTGACTAGTCCAGGGAGTTGTAGTGACTAGTCCAGGGAGTTGTAGTGACCAGTCCAGGGAGTTGTAGTGATCAGCCCAGGGAGTTGTAGTGATCAGCCCAGGGAGTTGTAGTGACCAGCCCAGGGAGTTGTAGTGACCAGCCCAGGGAGTTGTAGTGATCAGCCCAGGGAGTTGTAGTGACCAGCCCAGGGAGTTGTAGTGATCAGCCCAGGGAGTTGTAGTGACCAGCCCAGGGAGTTGTAGTGACCAGCCCAGGGAGTTGTAGTGACCAGCCCAGGAGTTGTAGTGACTAGTCCAGGGAGTTGTAGTGACCAGCCCAGGGAGTTGTAGTGACCAGTCCAGGGAGTTGTAGTGACCAGCCCAGGAGTTGTAGTGACCAGCCCTAGTGACCAGCCCAGGGAGTTGTAGTGACCAGCCCAGGGAGTTGTAGTGACCAGCCCAGGGAGTTGTAGTGACTAGTCCAGGGAGTTGTAGTGACTAGCCCAGGGAGTTGTAGTGACTAGTCCAGGGAGTTGTAGTGACTAGTCCAGGGAGTTGTAGTGACTAGTCCAGGGAGTTGTAGTGACTAGTCCAGGGAGTTGTAGTGACTAGTCAGGGAGTTGTAGTGACCAGCCCAGGAGTTGTAGTGACCAGCCCAGGGAGTTGTAGTGACCAGCCCAGGGAGTTGTAGTGACTAGTCCGGGAGTTGTAGTGACTAGTCGGGGAGTTGTAGTGACTAGTCCGGGAGTTGTAGTGACTAGTCCGGGAGTTGTAGTGACTAGTCCGGGGAGTTGTAGTGACTAGTCCGGGAGTTGTAGTGACTAGTCCGGGAGTTGTAGTGACTAGTCCGGGAGTTGTATGACTAGTCCGGGAGTTGTAGTGACTAGTCCGGGGAGTTGTAGTGACTAGTCCGGGGAGTTGTAGTGACTAGTCCGGGAGTTATGTGAATAGACCGGGAGTTGTAGTGACTAGTCCGGGGTGTTATAGTGACTAGTCCGGGTGTTATAGTGACCAGCCCAGGGAGTTGTAGTGACTAGCCCAGGGAGTTGTAGTGACTAGTCCAGGAGTTGTTGACTAGTCCAGGGAGTTGTAGTGACCAGCCCAGGGAGTTGTAGTGACTAGTCCAGGGAGTTGTAGTGACCAGCCCAGGGAGTTGTAGTAACAAGCCCAGGGAGTTGTAGTGACCAGCCCAGGGAGTTGTAGTAACAAGCCCAGGGAGTTGTAGTAACAAGCCCAGGGAGTTGTAGTGACTAGTCAGGGAGTTGTAGTGACCAGTCCAGGGAGTTGTAGTGACCAGTCCAGGGAGTTGTAGTGACCAGTCCAGGGAGTTATAGTGACTAGTCCAGGGAGTTATAGTGACTAGTCCAGGGAGTTGTAGTGACTAGTCCAGGGAGTTGTAGTGACTAGTCCAGGGAGTTGTAGTGACTAGTCCAGGGAGTTGTAGTGACTAGTGCAGTGACTAGCCCAGGGAGTTGTAGTGACCAGTCCAGGGAGTTGTAGTGACTAGACCAGGGAGTTGTAGTGACTAGACCAGGAGTTGTAGTGACTAGACCAGGGAGTTGTAGTGACTAGACCAGGGAGTTGTAGTGACCAGTCCAGGGAGTTGTAGTGACCAGTCCAGGGAGTTGTAGTGACCAGTCCAGGGAGTTGTAGTGACTAGTCCAGGGAGTTGTAGTGATCAGCCCAGGGAGTTGTAGTGACCAGCCCAGGGAGTTATAGTGACCAGCCCAGGGAGTTGTAGTGACCAGCCCAGGGAGTTGTAGTGACTAGTCCAGGGAGTTGTAGTGACCAGCCCAGGGAGTTGTAGTGATCAGCCCAGGGAGTTGTAGTGACCAGCCCGGGAGTTGTAGTGACCAGCCCGGGGAGTTGTAGTGACTAGTCCGGGGAGTTGTAGTGACTAGTCCGGGAGTTGTAGTGACTAGTCCGGGAGTTGTAGTGACTAGTCCGGGGAGTTGTAGTGACTAGTCCGGGAGTTGTAGTGACTAGTCCAGGGAGTTGTAGTGACTAGTCCGGGGAGTTGTAGTGAATAGTCCGGGGAGTTGTAGTGACTAGTCCGGGGTGTTATAGTGACTAGTCCGGGGTGTTATAGTGACTAGTCCGGGGTGTTATAGTGACCAGCCCGGGGAGTTGTAGTGACTAGCCCAGGGAGTTGTAGTGACTAGTCCAGGGAGTTGTTGACTAGTCCAGGGAGTTGTAGTGACCAGCCCAGGGAGTTGTAGTGACTAGTCCAGGGAGTTGTAGTGACCAGCCCAGGGAGTTGTAGTAACAAGCCCAGGGAGTTGTAGTGACCAGCCCAGGGAGTTGTAGTAACAAGCCCAGGGAGTTGTAGTAACAAGCCCAGGGAGTTGTAGTGACTAGTCCAGGGAGTTGTAGTGACCAGTCCAGGGAGTTGTAGTGACCAGTCCAGGGAGTTGTAGTGACTAGTCCAGGGAGTTATAGTGACTAGTCCAGGGAGTTATAGTGACTAGTCCAGGGAGTTGTAGTGACTAGTCCAGGGAGTTGTAGTGACCAGTCCAGGGAGTTGTAGTGACCAGTCCAGGGAGTTGTAGTGACTAGTCCAGGGAGTTGTAGTGACTAGTCCAGGGAGTTGTAGTGACTAGTCCAGGGAGTTGTAGTGACTAGTCCAGGGAGTTGTAGTGACTAGCCCAGGGAGTTGTAGTGACCAGTCCAGGGAGTTGTAGTGACTAGACCAGGGAGTTGTAGTGACTAGACCAGGGAGTTGTAGTGACTAGACCAGGGAGTTGTAGTGACTAGACCAGGGAGTTGTAGTGACCAGTCCAGGGAGTTGTAGTGACCAGTCCAGGGAGTTGTAGTGACCAGTCCAGGGAGTTGTAGTGACTAGACCAGGGAGTTGTAGTGTCCAGTCCAGGGAGTTGTAGTGACTAGTCCAGCCGAGGAGGGTGGGTGGAGGGTCAGCCAATTTATGTTCAAAGGTTTAGCCTAGCCAATTATCTCCCTTACTTCCTTTTAAATGGAACACTAGAGCTGAGGGAGGAGGAAGAGGGGGAGGATGAGGAGGAAGAATAGGAGAAGGAGGAGGGTAGATTAGGCCTAATTTTGTTTGACTGGGGGATGTTTCTCTTAGTCTCACAGCTGTTCTCTTCTCGTGCGGAGTGCTAGCCTGTAGATTCATCATGTTTCTGTGCTGGAAGTTTCACTATAAACTAGCAGCACTATGTTTAGAAGCACACCCATTTCTGCATGCTGTGTTACTAATACTAAGGTGTGTCATTTTGTCTGTAATGAAACTGTTATTCAGGTTCATGAGTTCACCTCAACCACTTCCACCCAAAATATTTTCTGAAAATACTGAACATTTCCTCTGTATATGGGTGGACACCATGCCTGTGTGTGTGTGTGTATGTGTGTGACTGTATGTGTGTGACTGTGTGTGTGTGTGTATGTGTGACTGTATATATGTGTATGTGTGTGTGTGTGTGTGTGTGTGACTGTATGTATGTGACTGTGTGTGTGTGTATGTGTGACTGTATATATGTATGTATGTATGTGTGTGTGTGTGTGTGTGTGTGTGTGAGAGAGAGGGGAGGGAGGGGGGGTGGCGTGTTGGACCCTGCCCCCCCCACACACACTGGCTCTCCTAGTTTTCACTCCCACTGTAATTCCATTGCCTTTCCAATACATGCCGCCTCTTCGCTCATCCTCCTGGTGCAGTTGTGTCTGCAGAGGGCTCGGTAGAAAAACAGACCGCTCTGGTGTTTCATATCGTCAGTCCTAGGTGGTGAGACATGAACTCACCTACTGTCTGGTGCCCAATCCCTAGACCCACAACAGATTACTGCACACAGAGACAAGACAAAATCCCCTCCTGTTTCAGCTGTTTCTGCCCACTGTGTAGCTGTCAACAACCCTGTTAGAATTCAGGGGAGATCCGTTGAGACGGTTCGTAGTGAAAGGATAACTCAGGGGAGATCCGTCAAGACGGTTCGTAGTGAAAGGATAACTCAGGGGAGATCCGTCAAGACGGTTCGTAGTGAAAGGATAACTCAGGGGAGATCCGTCAAGACGGTTCGTAGTGAAAGGATAACTCAGGGGAGATCCGTCGAGACGGTTCGTAGTGAAAGGAGATCCGTCGAGACGGTTCGTAGTGAAAGGAGATCCGTCGAGACGGTTCGTAGTGAAAGGAGATCCGTCGAGACGGTTCGTAGTATAAGGAGATCCGTCGAGACGGTTCGTAGTGAAAGGAGATCCGTCGAGACGGTTTGTAGTGAAAGGAGATCCGCCGAGACGGTTCGTAGTGAAAGGAGATCCGTCGAGACGGTTCGTAGTGAAAGGAGATCCGTCGAGACGGTTCGTAGTGAAAGGAGATCCGTCGAGACGGTTCGTAGTGAAAGGATAACTCAGGGGAGATCCGTCGAGACGGTTCGTAGTGAAAGGATAACTCGTGAGATCCGTCGAGACGGTTCGTAGTGAAAGGATAACTCAGGGGAGATCCGTCGAGACGGTTCGTAGTGAAAGGATAACTCGTGAGATCCGTCGAGACGGTTCGTAGTGAAAGGATAACTCAGGGGAGATCCGTCGAGACGGTTCGTAGTGAAAGGAGATCCGTCGAGACGGTTCGTAGTGAAAGGAGATCCGTCGAGACGGTTCGTAGTGAAAGGAGATCCGTCGAGACGGTTCGTAGTGAAAGGAGATCCGTCGAGACGGTTCGTAGTGAAAGGAGATCCGTCGAGACGGTTCGTAGTGAAAGGAGATCCGTCGAGACGGTTCGTAGTGAAAGGAGATCCGTCGAGACGGTTCGTAGTGAAAGGATAACTCAGGGGAGATCCGTCGAGACGGTTCGTAGTGAAAGGAGATCCGTCGAGACGGTTCGTAGTGAAGGCCTCCCGGGTGGCGCAGTGGTCTAAGGCACTGCATCACAGTGCTAGCTGTGCCACCAGAGTAAATACTAAAAAGAATGCCATGCGTTGCATCCTCTCTGCCGATTGGTGACCTACGGTTCACAATGTAACCGGTCGTAGTTCTGATCCCTCACAGATATGGCTGATATGTAGTCTGGAATTTCAACAACTATAGATTCTAAACATATTTTAAAAATTATCCAAACAAACATATTTTTTTAAATATTTTTTTTATATAATTCACTACAAAACAGTTAGACCTAAGAGGCTGGGTGGTGATCACCTTTCCTTTAGGCTTCTCAGTGGGGAACCGTCATGCACCTGACATATTTAGGAGTTTGTGCTTGGTGACTGTGGTGCAATCATTATTGTTTCAGATTTCTTTCCTATGTTAATATACTTACTTGACAGATCTGTTATTCTTTCTCATCTGTTTTTAATAAAAAAAATGTTACTTGACAGATCTATTTCTCCTTGTCCTCTCTTCCAGAAAGCCACGAGAGACTCCCTCAGCGGGTACAGGAGCGGTTGAGCGAGCTGCTCCGTGTTCTCAAGTCTGTCATCGGCAAACACCAGACCCTCAACTCTGTAGACATCCTCAGGGCTGCCGGCACCGTCATCACTAAGGTCAAAGGTTAGTATCCTTTCATCCGCACATCTTTTCTTTAAATATATATTTTAAAAAATATTAAAAAACATCCCTTTTTCAGGACCCTGTCTTTCAAAGATCATTTGTAAAAATCCAAATAACTTCACATATCTTCATTGTAAAAGGATTAAACACTGTTTCCCATGGTTGTTCAATGAACCATAAACAATTAATGAACATGCACCTGTGGAACGGTCATTAAGACACTAACAGCTTACAGACGGTAGGCAATTATGGTCACAGTTATGAAAACACTAAAGAGGCCTTTCTACTGACTCTGGAAAAACACCAAAAGAAAGATTCCCAGGGTCCCTGCTCATCTGCGTGAACGTGCCTTAGGCATGCTGCAAGGAGGCAGATGTGACCAGGGCAATAAATTGCAATGTCCGTACTGTGAGATGCCTACAGGCTACAGGGAGACAGGACGGACAGCTGATCGTCCTCGCAGTAGCAGACCATGTGTATCAACACCTGCACAGGATCGGTACATCCGAACATTTCACCTGCGGGACAGGTACAGGATGGCAACAACAACTGCTCGAGTTACACCAGGAACGCACAATCCCTCCATCAGTGCTCAGACTGTCCGCAATAGGCTGAGAGGCTGGACTTGTAGGCCTGTTGTAAGGCAGGTCCTCACCAGACATCACTGGCAACAGTGTCGCCTTTGGGCACAAACCCAACATCGCTGGACCAGACAGGAATGGCAAAAAAGTGCTCTTCACTGACGAATTGCGGTTTTGTCTCACCAGGGGGTGATGTTCGGATTCGCATTTATCGCCGAAGGAATGAGTGTTACACCGAGGCCTGTACTCTGGAGCGGGATTGATTTGGAGGTGGAGGGTCCGTCATGGTCTGGGGTGGTGTGTCACGGCATCATCGGACTGAGCTTGTTGTAATTGCAGGCAATCTCAATGCTGTGCGTTACAGGGAAGACATCCTCCTCCCTCATGTGGTACCCTTCCTGCAGGCTCATCCTGACATGACCCTACAGCATGACAATGCCACCAGCCATACTGCTCGTTCTCTTTTTGATTTCCTGCAAGACAGTAATGTCAGTGTTCTGCCATGGCCAGCGAAGAGCCCGGATCTCAAACCCATTGAGCACGTCTGGGACCTGTTGGATCGGAGGGTGAGGTCTAGGGCCGTTCCCCCCAGAAATGTCTGGGAACTTGCAGGTGCCTTGGTGGAAGAGTGGGGTAACATCTCACAGCAAGAATTGGTAAATCTGGTGCAGTCCATGAGGAGGAGATGCACTGCAGTACTTAATGCAGCTGGTGGCCACTCCAGATACTGACTGTTACTTTTGATTTTGACCCTCCCCCCCTTTGTTCAGGGACATTATTCCATTTCTGTTAGTCACATGTCTGGAACTTGTTCAGTTTATGTCTCAGTTGTTGAATCTTGTTATGTTCATACAAATATTTACATGTTAAGTTTTCTGAAAATAAACTCAGTTGAGAGTGGAGGACGTTTCTTTTTTTGTTGCTGAGTTTATATTCTTTATTTTATTGAGATAGGAAAGGTAGGAGAAATCGAGAGTCAGAAGAGAAGTTGTTCAGATTCGATCCCATGCTGACTCCGGTAGCCTGGGCTGTACATACAGGCCATCTCATATGCACACTTCTGATTGGCTCTTCTGAGAAATCCACACTTCTGATTGGCTCTTCTCAGAAATCCACACTTTTGATTGGCTCTTTTGAGATGTGACTTTCCCCAACAGTACTTTTGATTGTTCAAGATCTTTAAAGCCTACATATCCTGCTCAGCAAGCAATCAGTGGACTTTACCTTATGTTATTTATTTAAACATTTAAACAAAAAATTACACAACAGTATAATTCACACACCTAGATTGGCTCTTTCGAAAAGATTGGTTTCCTTCAACTGTTCATGAGGAAAGATCGATCTAGGAAGACGTCCTTTTGACTGCGTTGGGACGCGTCTGTTAAGAGGTAGCACTCAGCCTAATAGTACTTCTGATAGTTCTGATGTCACACAGAACTGATCATTGTCTGAACGGTGCCACGCTGACAAAGAAACCCACAGTTTCTACTTCCTACTTTCTAGTCTCTTGTCCCTGAAACCAGAGATTTTCTGTGCACTCCAAGACAACGGAAAATAAAGTATTCTTCTTCTTCTTCAGTCTACCTTAATGATTAGCTACAAACCAGACGCTATTTTATCATCTGCTCGAAATGTCTTTCCTCTGAGGGGGGAGATTCTTCGTTTGGCTTCGGCACGAGAATGTTCCAGAACGGTGTAGAACTCTGGGTCCCAAATGGCACCCTCATCTCTACATAGTCCTACGGGTCTTGGTCAAAAGTACTATTTAGGGAATCCTGTTCTAGCGATCGTCGGATTTGCATTCCAGCTTCATGCGGCGGTTGGCGTGGTATTGACTCAGTGTTCGGCAGACAGATAGCTGCCTATCTCTGATCTGAGCATCATTCTGACCCAGAATGCATCTCCCTCATGTTGACACTGAGAGGTGCTTCAAGAATATGCTCAGAATGCGGAAAGGGAACCAAGAAGAAGGAATCGTCGTCACGATGGAAACCAGGCATCCTGTCAGGTGTTTTCCTTTTAGTTCTTCAGTTCATTCCCTAGACCCTCAAGTAGTGAATGTCACTCTAGTGCAGAGGTATTCAAAGTCAGGGTCGTGACCCAGGAACTGCAGTGGGGTCACCCCCCCCCCCAAAAAAAAGATACTAAAATGTTATAAATTGGAACCCAAAAATAAGAGTACAAATTATTGTATGGGACAATATATACAAGCGTTTTTGAGAAAGATCATTTAAAAAAATATATATATATTTTTTTTTTATTGAGTAACTGTATTTATTGATTTCTTTTCATTTTGATGAGAGATGAAAATGTAATGAATTTAAGATTATTTGTTGATGTAATAATCAAAAAGTACCGATTTTTAAGGTCATTAGATTTGGGGTCGCAAAAAAATATTGGGGAAAATGTCTTTGGACATTCTGACGGAAGAAATGGGCTGAAAAAGTTTGAATACCAGCTGTTGTAGTGGAAATATCAAGGAGAGCAAGAGTTGTATTTGACAATGAATCAACTTTATTGTTCCTTCACCTTTAAATCAGTCTTCTATTACAAACAGTTCTGAATCCTGGCCACTAGGAGGTGAGCTGTGTTTGGTTCTGCTTGGACATGGAGGACACATGGGGGACACATGGAAGACACATGGGGGACACATGGAAGACACATGGAAGACACATGGGGGACAGATGGAAGACACATGGAGGACACATGGAAGACACATGGGGACACGTGGAGGACACATGGAAGACACATGGGGGACACATGGAAGACACATGGGGGACACATGGAAGACACATGGAGGACACATGGAAGACACGTGGAGGACACGTGGAAGACACATGGGGACACATGGAAGACACATGGGGGACACATGGAGGACACATGGGGACATGTGGAGGACACATGGGGACACGTGGAGGACACATGGAAGACACATGGGGACACGTGGAGGGCACATGGGGACATGTGGAGGGCAGATGGGGACACGTGGAGGACACGTGGAGGGCACATGGGGACACGTGGAGGGCACATGGGGACACGTGGAGGGCACATGGGGACACATGGAGGACACATGGAGGACACATGGGGACACGTGCAGGACACGTGCAGGACACATGGGGACACGTGGAGGACACGTGGAGGACACATGGGGACACGTGGAGGACACATGGGGACACGTGGAGGACACATGGGGACACGTGGAGGACACATGGGGACACGTGGAGGACACGTGGCGGACACATGGGGACACGTGGAGGACACGTGGAGGACACATGGGGACACGTGGAGGACACATGGGGACACGTGGAGGACACATGGGGACACGTGGAGGACACGTGGAGGACACATGGGGACACGTGGAGGACACATGGGGACACGTGGAGGACACATGGGGACACATGGAGGACACATGGGGACACGTGCAGGACACGTGCAGGACACATGGGGACACGTGGAGGACACATGGGGACACGTGGAGGACACATGAGGACACGTGGAGGACACATGGGGACACATGGAGGACACATGGAGGACACGTGCAGGACACATGGGGACACGTGGAGGACACATGGGGACACGTGGAGGACACATGGGGACATGTGGAGGACACGTGGGGACACGTGGAGGACACGTGGAGGACACATGGAGGACACGTGGAGGACACATGGGGACACGTGGAGGACACATGGGGACACGTGGAGGACACATGGGGACACGTGGAGGACACATGGGGACACGTGGAGGACACATGGAGACACGTGGAGGACACATGGGGACACGTGGAGGACACATGGGGACACGTGGAGGACACGTGGAGGAAACATGGGGACACGTGGAGGATACATGGGGACACGTGGAGGACACGTGGAGGACACGTGGAGGACACATGAGGACACATGGAGGACACATGGAGGACACATGGGGACACGTGCAGGACACATGGGGACACGTGGAGGACACGTGGAGGACACGTGGAGGACACATGGGGACACGTGGAGGACACATGAGGACACGTGGAGGACACATGGGGACACATGGAGGACACATGGAGGACACATGGGGACACGTGCAGGACACATGGGGACACGTGGAGGACACATGGAGGACATGTGGAGGACACATGGAGGACACATGGGGACACGTGGAGGGCACATGGGGACACGTGGAGGACACATAGGGACACATGGAGGACACATGGAAGACACATGGAGGACACGTGGAGGACACATGGGGACACGTGGAGGACACATGGGGACACATGGAGGACACATGGAGGACACATGGAGGACACATAGGGACACGTGGAGGACACATGGGGACACGTGGAGGACACATGGGGACACGTGGAGGACACATGGGGACACGTGGAGGACACATGGGGACATGTGGAGGACACATGGAGGACACGTGGAGGACACATGGGGACACGTGGAGGACACATGGGGACACGTGGAGGACACATGGGGACACGTGGAGGACACATGGGGACACGTGGAAGACACATGGAAGACACATGGGGACACGTGGAAGACACATGGAGGACACATGGGGACACGTGGAGGACACATGGAAGACACATGGGGACACGTGGAAGACACATGGAGGACACATGGGGACACGTGGAGGACACATGGAAGACACGTGGAGGACACGTGGAGGGCACGTGGAGGACACGTGGAGGGCACGTGGAGGACACATGGAAGACACATGGGGACACGTGGAGGACACATGGGGACACGTGGAGGACACGTGGAAGACACGTGGAAGACACATGGAGGACACATGGAAGACACATGGGGACACATGGAAGACACGTGGAGGACACGTGGAGGGCACGTGGAGGACACATGGAAGACACATGGGGACACGTGGAGGTCACATGGAAGACACGTGGAGGACACATGGGGACACGTGGAAGACACATGGAAGACACATGGGGACACGTGGAAGACACATGGAAGACACATGGGGACACGTGGAAGACACATGGAAGACACATGGAGGACACATGGGGACACGTGGAGGACACGTGGAGGACACATGGGGACACGTGGAGGACACATGGAAGACACGTGGAGGACACATGGGGACACGTGGAGGACACGTGGAAGACACGTGGAGGACACGTGGAGGACACGTGGAGGGCACGTGGAGGACACATGGAAGACACATGGGGACACATGGGGACACGTGGAGGACACGTGGAGGACACGTGGAGGACACATGGAAGACACGTGGAGGACACATGGGGACACGTGGAAGACACATGGGGACACGTGGAGGACACATGGGGACACGTGGGGACACGTGGAGGACACATGGAAGACACATGGGGACACGTGGAGGACACATGGAAGACACGTGGAGGACACATGGAGGACACATGGAGGACACATGGAGGACACATGGAGGACACATGGAGGACACATGGAGGGCACGTGGAGGACACATGGGGGACACATGGAGGACCCCGAACTTACAGGAAGAAAACAAAAACAAAAAAAGTCCAACGGAACACATGACCAACCTGTTGAGAATGCTACTCAGTTCTCTTCTACCAAAACCCTTCCAACAAGCAGATCTAACCAGCAGATCTAATCAGCAGATCTAACCAACAGATCCAACCAGCAGATCCAACCAGCAGATCCAACCAGCAGATCTAACCAGTAGATCCAACCAGCAGATCTAACCAGCAGATCTAACCAGCAGATCTAACCAGCAGATCCAACCAGCAGATCCAACCAGCAGATCCAATCAGCAGATCTAACCAGTAGATCCAACCAGCAGATCTAACCAGCAGATCCAACCAGCAGATCCAACCAGCAGATCCAACCAGCAGATCCAACCAGCAGATCCAACCAGCAGATCCAACAGCAGATCCAACAGCAGATCCAACAGCAGATCCAACCAGCAGATCTAACCAGTAGATCCAACCAGCAGATCCAACCAGCAGATCTAACCAGCAGATCCAACCAGCAGATCCAACCAGCAGATCCAACCAGCAGATCCAACAGCAGATCCAACCAGCAGATCCAACCAGCAGATCTAACCAGCAGATCCAACCAGCAGATCTAACCAGCAGATCCAACCAGCAGATCTAACCAGCAGATCTAACCAGCAGATCCAACCAGCAGATCCAACCAGCAGATCCAACCAGCAGATCCAACCAGCAGATCTAACCAGCAGATCCAACCAGCAGATCTAACCAGCAGATCCAACCAGCAGATCCAACCAGCAGATCCAACCAGCAGATCTAACCAGCAGATCCAACCAGCAGATCCAACCAGCAGATCCAACCAGCAGATCTAACCAGCAGATCCAACCAGCAGATCTAACCAGCAGATCTAACCAGCAGATCTAACCAACAGATCCAACCAGCAGATCCAACCAGCAGATCCAACCAGCAGATCTAACCAGCAGATCCAACCAGCAGATCCAACCAGCAGATCCAACCAGCAGATCTAACCAGCAGATCCAACCAGCAGATCTAACCAGCAGATCCAACCAGCAGATCCAACCAGCAGATCCAACCAGCAGATCCAACCAGCAGATCCAACCAGCAGATCCAACCAGCAGATCTAACCAGCAGATCCAACCAGCAGATCTAACCAGCAGATCTAACCAGCAGATCCAACCAGCAGATCCAACCAGCAGATCCAACCAGCAGATCCAACCAGCAGATCTAACCAGCAGATCTAACCAGCAGATCCAACCAGCAGATCTAACCAGCAGATCCAGGAGTATAAATGTTGTTTACGAACATCACAACGTTCAGCCGTACTGACAAGTCACTTTATGACGTAGATTCAGTACAGAAACCAGCTGCATCCATTGATGTTTTATACTGGAGCTGGGCGATATGGACAGAAACCAGCTGCATCCATTGATGTTTTATACTGGAGCTGGGCGATATGGACAGAAACCAGCTGCATCCATTGATGTTTTATACTGGAGCTGGGCGATATGGACAGAAACCAGCTGCATCCATTGATGTTTTATACTGGAGCTGGGCTATATGGACAGAAACCAGCTGCATCCATTGATGTTTTATACTGGAGCTGGGCGATATGGACAGAAACCAGCTGCATCCATTGATGTTTTACCTGTTATACTGGAGCTGGGTGATATGGACAGAAACCAGCTGCATCCATTGATGTTTTATACTGGAGCTGGGCGATATGGACAGAAACCAGCTGCATCCATTGATGTTTTATACTGGAGCTGGGCGATATGGACAGAAACCAGCTGCATCCATTGATGTTTTATACTGGAGCTGGGCGATATGGACAGAAACCCGATACATTTTGATAAGTTTCCTGATTTGATGTGTAAATGATAAATAGAACAAAATGTTTATAATAATCTGCACCACATTTAGTTTTTTAAGCGATCCTTTAAACTGCTACTAGTTTAATGGTTGTAGTCATCAATCGTCCCATTAAAAATCACCCGTTTTAACAAACAGATTTCATTTAAAACTTCACGTTTCTCTAAAATAGGCTACTAATGGTAATGAACGATAGGAGCAAAATGCGTGTGATAAGTGATCAGTGTGGTTGGTGCTGTTTTTGGTTATCAGCCTTTAGTCCTAGTTCATTACAATTCCTGTGTATGTTTCCTCTTGTCTCATCTCTGCAGATTTCTTCACGCTTTTACACTGTTTTGTGGAGTAAAGATCCTTTCAATGTGCAACAGCATCTGATGGAAACAGCAACACCCCCAGAGTGAAATCTGTTGTCGTGTTGGCTATGCAGTACTTTATAGTCCTGTCTCTTCAGAGCTGGGCCCATATTTACAAAGTGTTTTATTCATTTTTTATTATAATGATTAAAGATTAGAGGGAATAGGAGGAACCTGATCCTTGCTCATTGAAAGCACAAATCTGACCTAACCTTACTCTCCCCTGGTCATGATCCAGACACTGGTCTGATTATTTGTTTTCCACCTCTCTCTCTCTGCTGTTTCTCTGATCTCTCTCTCTCTGATCTCTCTCTCTCTGATCTCTCTCTCTCTCTCTCTCTCTCTCTCTCTCTCTCTCTCTGATCTCTCTCTCTCTGCTCTCTCTCTCTTTCTCTCTCTGCTCTCTCTCTCTCTCTCTGCTCTCTCTCTGCTCTCTCTGCTCTCTCTCTTTGCTCTCTCTGCTCTCTTCTCTGCTGCGCTCTCTCTGATCTCTCTCTCTTTCTCTCTGATCTCTCTCTGCTCTCTCTCTGATCTCTCTCTCTCTTTGCTCTCTCTCTGATCTCTCTCTCTCTCTCTCTCTCTGATCTCTCTCTCTGATCTCTCTCTCTCTCTGCTCTCTCTCTCTGCTCTCTCTCTGCTGTCTCTCTCTGCTCTCTCTCTGCTGTCTCTCTGCTCTCTCTCTGCTCTCTCTCTCTGCTCTCTCTGATCTCTCTCTCTCTGATCTCTCTCTCTGCTCTCTGCTCTCTCTGCTGTCTCTCTCTGCTCTCTTTCTGCTCTCTCTGCTCTCTCTCTCTCTCTCTGCTGTCTCTTTCTGCTCTCTCTCTCTGCTCTCTCTCTCTCTGCTGTCTCTTTCTGCTCTCTCTCTCTGCTCTCTTCTCTCGCTGCTCTCTCTCTCTCTCTGCTCTCTCTCTCTCTCTGCTGTCTCTCTCTGCTGTCTCTCTCTGCTCTTTCTGCTCTCTCTCTCTCTCTCTCTCTCTCTCTGCTGTCTCTTTCTGCTCTCTCTCTCTCTCTCTCTCTCTCTCTCTCTGCTGTCTCTCTCTGCTCTCTCTCTCTGCTCTCCCTCTCTCTCTCTCTCTCTCTCTCTCTCTCTCTCTGATCTCTCTCTCTCTGATCTCTCTCTCTCTCTCTCTCTCTCTCTCTCTCTCTCTCTGCTCTCTCTCTCTGCTCTCTCTCTGCTCTCTCTCTGCTCTCTCTGCTCTCTCTCTCTGCTCTCTCTCTCTCTCTCTCTCTCTGCTGTCTCTCTGCTCTCTCTCTCGGCTCTCTCTCTCTGCTCTCTCTCTCGGCTCTCTCTCTGCTCTCTCTCTGCTCTCTCTCTCTCTGCTCTCTGCTCTCTGCTCTCTCTGCTCTCTCTCTCTCTCTCTCTCTCTCTCTCTCTCTCTGCTCTCTCTGCTGTCTCTCTCTGCTCTCTCTGCTCTCTTCTCTCGCTGCTCTCTCTCTGCTCTCTCTCTCTATTTGCTCTCTGCTCTCTCTCTCTGCTGTCTCTCTGCTCTCTCTCTCTGCTTTCTCTTTCTGCTCTCTCTCTGCTCTCTCTCTCTCTGCTCTCTCTCTCAATTTGCTCTCTCCTTCTGCTTTCGCTTTCTGCTCTCTCTCTGCTCTCTCTCTCTCTGCTCTCTCTGCTCTCTGCTCTCCTCTCTCAATTTGCTCTCTCCTTCTGCTTTCTCTCTCTGCTCTCTCTCTCTGCTCTCTCTCTCTGCTCTCTCTCTCTTTGCGACCCTTTCCTGAGCCTATTCTGCCGCTTACGGGATCCCTTGTTATCATATGCAAATGAGCCCAGAAATGGTCGATTAGTGCAGATCTGACAATAAAAATAAGTGATACCTACCAAAGGGTCGTGATACCTACCAAAGACAGACTGACCAATCGTTAAACACTTTCCCTCACTAAGAAACACACTGCTCACTGTGGTCACTGAGTGTTTCTCATGCAGTGAGGGATAGGAATGTAACAATGCCTCCTGGTCCAGGCTTGAATAATGCAGTTCCCATATTTGTCGGGTTGTGATTGGTGGCAACGAGTGGTGGGATCATTGTTGTAGAACTGCAGGATGTCCTGAGGAAGACGCTCAGCGCTCCGGCCTCCACAGGGGCGTCTACAGCACGGCAGCATTCAGGGGCAGGGCCAAGAGGCACCTCTATATACTTCTCTTACACCCCATTGGTCTCCTGAGGTGCTGCCCAGGCCTGGAACGTGGGTTAACGTTGGCTGTGGATTGCTCCCTCTCCTCTCCAACCCCCTTCCGAAGGTACCAGTAGACAAGAATATATTTGTTAGAGGGACTGAACAGCAACAGCAACAGCGACAAAACATCAACAGAGATTTGATTTGAGTTTTGTGTTGACTGGTTGGTTAGTCAGACGTCCTGCATTATCAGGAAACAGTGGAAGTGTTAAGAAAAGGTTTTGAAGAGAAGCTCTGCTGTACTGGGAGGGGTGAGGAAACTAAGTCAGCAATGCTTTGGTTCAGACTTCACGGCTGAGCAACCACGATAGAACCAGGAGGTATCAGAGCTCTCAGGTTGATTGACTGAGCAGGCGGGACAGGTGGCGAGAAAGAAACAGACGGGGGTAAGTTTTACGATGGTCGCTTTGAAGGTTTTCTCAGTGTTCGTCGATGAGTTTTTAAGCTGCCTGAGTCGTTTCCTGTGGCGGGGAGACAGGAAGTGAAGTTGGATTTCTGTCTTCTCCTCTCTCTCTCTCTCTCTCTTTCTCTCTACCTCTCTCTCTCTCTCCCTCTCTCTCTCTCTCTCTCTCTACCTCTCCTCTCTCTCTCTCTCTCTCTCTCTCTCTCTCTCTCTCTACCTCTCTCTCTCTACTCTCTCCTCTCTCTCTCTCTACCTCTCCCTCTCTCTCTCTCTACCTCTCTCTCTCTCTCTCTCCCTCTCTCTCTCTCTCTCTCTCTACCTCTCTCTCTCTCTCTCCCTCTCTGTCTTTCTCTTGGGCTGCTTTCTGCAAATGTCCTCTCTCTTACTGAACTGAACTGTTTCCTGTGTGAGAACGCTAACGTGCGTCGACGTCTTCTCGAAAGACACTTCGTTGACCAAAAAACATTTGGACAACATATTTTCGGGAATTGCTAACAGGTACGGAAATATGTCTGTAATGTTGACAGGCTCAGTGAGCATGTGACCTGTGTTGAAGAGGTTTGATTGACAGATTGGAAACCTATATTACCACAGGATAATAGATTGTAGAGATGGTGTGTTTTGCACCATTCGGTTCTACTCTTCCAAAAAAGATTTTCAATACATTTTTTGGACACACAGAAAGATGTCCCAAATGGACATCCTTGACATCCTTGTCTATATCAGTGTGTTCCTGTTAGTCTCTATGTACTGTATGTCTATATCTCTGTGTTCCTATTAGTCTCTATGTACTGTATGTCTATATCAGTGTGTTCCTGTTAGTCTCTATGTACTGTATGTCTATATATCTGTGTTCCTATTAGTCTCTATGTACTGTATGTCTATATCTCTGTGTTCCTGTTAGTCTCTATGTACTGTATGTCTATATCAGTGTGTTGCTGTTAGTCTCTATGTACTGTATGTCTATATCAGTGTGTTGCTGTTAGTCTCTATGTACTGTATGTCTATATCAGTGTGTTTTAACACTTCTGCCCAGTTTATTGTTGAAAGGGACCATCCCATCACAGTTTCCTCACTATCTGCTCCCCAACAGAAAGAGAGGAAGTTATGAAATGTAGCCTATTTTTAAATGCTTAACCTTGCCCAATGAATGAAGTCATTCTACTGTGTTGATCTAATTAGGACTACCGTGCTACTTGTTATCTACTGTGTTGATCTAATAAGGACTACCGTGCTACTTGTTATCTACTGTGTTGATCTAATAAGGACTACTGTGCTACTTGTTATCTACTGTGTTGATCTAATAAGGACTACTGTGCTACTTGTTATCTACTGTGTTGATCTAATAAGGACTACTGTGCTACTTGTTATCTACTGTGTTGATCTAATAAGGACTACCGTGCTATAAGGACTTGTGCTACTTGTTATCTACTGTGTTGATCTAATAAGGACTACTGTGCTACTTGTTATCTACTGTGTTGATCTAATAAGGACTACCGTGCTACTTGTTATCTACTGTGTTGATCTAATAAGGACTACCGTGCTACTTGTTATCTACTGTGTTGATCTAATAAGGACTACTGTGCTACTTGTCATCTACTGTGTTGATCTAATAAGGACTACCGTGCTACTTGTTATCTACTGTGTTGATCTAATAAGGACTACCGTGCTACTTGTTATCTACTGTGTTGATCTAATAAGGACTACTGTGCTACTTGTTATCTACTGTGTTGATCTAATAAGGACTACTGTTCTACTTGTTATCTACTGTGTTGATCTAATAAGGACTACCGTGCTACTTGTTATCTACTGTGTTGATCTAATAAGGACTACCGTGCTACTTGTTATCTACTGTGTTGATCTAATAAGGACTACCGTGCTACTTGTTATCTACTGTGTTGATCTAATAAGGACTACCGTGCTACTTGTTATCTACTGTGTTGATCTAATAAGGACTACTGTGCTACTTGTTATCTACTGTGTTGATCTAATAAGGACTACTGTGCTACTTGTTATCTACTGTGTTGATCTAATAAGGACTACCGTGCTACTTGTTATCTACTGTGTTGATCTAATAAGGACTACTGTGCTACTTGTCATCTACTGTGTTGATCTAATAAGGACTACCTGTGCTACTTGTTATCTACTGTGTTGATCTAATAAGGACTACCGTGCTACTTGTTATCTACTGTGTTGATCTAATAAGGACTACTGTGCTACTTGTTATCTACTGTGTTGATCTAATAAGGACTACTGTGCTACTTGTTATCTACTGTGTTGATCTAATAAGGACTACCGTGCTACTTGTTATCTACTGTGTTGATCTAATAAGGACTACTGTGCTACTTGTTATCTACTGTGTTGATCTAATAAGGACTACCGTGCTACTTGTTATCTACTGTGTTGATCTAATAAGGACTACCGTGCTACTTGTTATCTACTGTGTTGATCTAATAAGGACTACCGTGCTACTTGTTATCTACTGTGTTGATCTAATAAGGACTACCGTGCTACTTGTTATCTACTGTGTTGATCTAATAAGGACTACTGTGCTACTTGTTATCTACTGTGTTGATCTAATAAGGACTACTGTGCTACTTGTTATCTACTGTGTTGATCTAATAAGGACTACCGTGCTACTTGTTATCTACTGTGTTGTTCTAATAAGGACTACTGTGCTACTTGTTATCTACTGTGTTGATCTAATAAGGACTACTGTGCTACTTGTTATCTACTGTGTTGATCTAATAAGGACTACTGTGCTACTTGTTATCTACTGTGTTGATCTAATAAGGACTACTGTGCTACTTGTTATCTACTGTGTTGATCTAATAAGGACTACCGTGCTACTTGTTATCTACTGTGTTGATCTAATAAGGACTACCGTGCTACTTGTTATCTACTGTGTTGATCTAATAAGGACTACCGTGCTACTTGTTATCTACTGTGTTGATCTAATAAGGACTACCGTGCTACTTGTTATCTACTGTGTTGATCTAATAAGGACTACTGTGCTACTTGTTATCTACTGTGTTGATCTAATAAGGACTACCGTGCTACTTGTTATCTACTGTGTTGATCTAATAAGGACTACTGTGCTACTTGTTATCTACTGTGTTGATCTAATAAGGACTACCGTGCTACTTGTTATCTACTGTGTTGATCTAATAAGGACTACTGTGCTACTTGTTATCTACTGTGTTGATCTAATAAGGACTACCGTGCTACTTGTTATCTACTGTGTTGATCTAATAAGGACTACCGTGCTACTTGTTATCTACTGTGTTGATCTAATAAGGACTACTGTGCTACTTGTTATCTACTGTGTTGATCTAATAAGGACTACTGTGCTACTTGTTATCTACTGTGTTGATCTAATAAGGACTACCGTGCTACTTGTTATTTACTGTGTTGATCTATCTACTGTGTTGATAAGGACTACCGTGCTACTTGTTATCTACTGTGTTGATCTAATAAGGACTACTAAGGTGCTACTTGTTATCTACTGTGTTGATCTAATAAGGACTACCGTGCTACTTGTTATCTACTGTGTTGATCTAATAAACTACTGTGACTGTGCTACTTGTTATCTACTGTGTTGATCTAATAAGGACTACCGTGCTACTTGTTATCTACTGTGTTGTTCTAATAAGGACTACTGTGCTACTTGTTATCTACTGTGTTGATCTAATAAGGACTACTGTGCTACTTGTTATCTACTGTGTTGATCTAATAAGGACTACTGTGCTACTTGTTATCTACTGTGTTGATCTAATAAGGACTACCGTGCTACTTGTTATCTACTGTGTTGATCTAATAAGGACTACTGTCCTACTTGTTATCTACTGTGTTGATCTAATAAGGACTACTGTGCTACTTGTTATCTACTGTGTTGATCTAATAAGGACTACCGTGCTACTTGTTATCTACTGTGTTGTTCTAATAAGGACTACTGTGCTACTTGTTATCTACTGTGTTGTGTGTTTCTCTCCTCTTCTTGACGATGACATACGGCTCCGTTTGTGTGTGTTTGTTTTTAGCTTAATGACCAGGTTAAACTCTACGGCTGCTTTTGTTGCCTGTTTCCTGGCTGTTTGATGAATGGTGATTTGGTCTTTCTGTTGAAGTTCTCATGTTAGTTTTTAATCACTTTCCAACAGGCATTAACTTCACGGAAGTGAACCCGGAAAAGAAAAAGGTTATATTCGGCGAGATATACACGTCCATTGACAGTTTGGCATTCACATTTGGCAATGTGTGAGTACGACGTTTGTTTACCTTTTCAACGCCGTTGGCTTTGAGTGTCTCTTTGTCACAGAGCCAAGGATTTACCAGGGATTGTGGGAAAGATTTAGACCTAAGCCGACTAACAGGGAAAAGACCATTACATTTCTTGTAAACAGTAGAATTAATAAAAAAGTTTCCTATTTACTATGTCACCACAACATTTTATTAATTTAAACTGAGCATTGTTAGTTGACGGTATAAATAAATATGTAATAACTTTTAGTGTTTGACACTAATCTTTTACACTATGGTCTTGGACACCTGACATTGTTATTTAATGGCATAGATATGTTATAATCTATAGTCTCGGATCTTTAGTTTCGTTAATCTTGCTCACTTGACGTTGTTATTTATGCTGACTCGTCCTCTACCTCCTCAGAGTGTCTGACTTCCTTATGGGGGATGTGGACAGCCAATCAGGGTTGGGGATCCCCCAGACCAGAAGAAGCAGGGTAAGCCAATCAGGACTCACACATCAAGGGTGCATTCGAAATGCTTGAAATGTCGGCTGAACAGTGTTGAATTGAATGTTTAGTTTACTGAACCGTATCAGTCGAGTATATAAAAGAGCAATATGTTGGTAGACTATAAAATGTGTGCATTTTGTTTCATTTCTAGTCTTTTGAGAACCTCTCTGTGGATTCTGGGGGGTATGTTCCAGAGAAGAAAGGCCTTGTGGGTAAGTGTCTCGCTGCACACCTTTCTCTTTCTCTTTCTTTTATGGTTTCTCTTATTTCCCCTCCTCCTTCTTGTTTCTCTCTTCTTCTTGTTTCTCTCTTCTTCTTGTTTCTCTCTTCTTGTTTCTCTCTTCTTCTTGTTTCTCTCTTCTTCTTGTTTCTCTCTTCTTCTTGTTTCTCTCTTCTTGTTTCTCTCTTCTTGTTTTCTCTCTTCTTGTTTCTCTCTTCTTGTTTCTCTCTTCTTGTTTCTCTCTCTTCTTGTTTCTCTCTTCTTGTTTCTCTCTTCTTGTTTCTCTCTTCTTCTTGTTTCTCTCTTCTTCTTGTTTCTCTCTTCTTGTTTCTTGTTTCTCTCTTGTTTCTTCTCTTCTTGTTCTTGTTTCTCTCTTCTTCTTGTTTCTCTCTTCTTGTTTCTTCTTGTTTCTTCTTCTTGTTTCTCTCTTCTTGTTTCTCTCTTCTTGTTTCTCTCTTCTTGTTTCTCTCTCTTCTTGTTTCTCTCTTCTTGTTTCTTGTTTCTCTCTTCTTGCTTCTCTCTTCTTGTTTCTCTCTTCTTGTTTCTCTCTTCTTGTTTCTCTCTTCTTGTTTCTCTCTTCTTGTTTCTCTCTTCTTGTTTTCTCTCTTCTTGTTTCTCTCTTCTTGTTTCTCTCTTCTTGTTTCTCTCTTCTTGTTTCTCTCTTCTTGTTTCTCTCTTCTTCTTGTTTCTCTCTTGTTTCTCTCTTGTTTCTCTCTTCTTCTTGTTTCTCTCTTCTTGTTTCTCTCTTCTTGTTTCTCTCTTGTTTCTCTCTTCTTGTTTCTCTCTTCTTGTTTCTCTCTTCTTGTTTCTCTCTTCTTGTTTCTCTCTTCTTGTTTCTCTCTTCTTGTTTCTCTCTTCTTGTTTCTCTCTTCTTCTTGTTTCTCTCTTCTTCTTGTTTCTCTCTTCTTCTTGTTTCTCTCTCTTCTTGTTTCTCTCTTCTTGTTTCTCTCTTCTTGTTTCTCTCTTCTTGTTTCTCTCTTCTTGTTTCTCTTGTTTCTCTCTTCTTGTTTCTCTCTTCTTGTTTCTCTCTTCTTGTTTCTCTCTTCTTGTTTTCTCTCTTGTTTCTTCTTGTTTCTCTCTTCTTGTTTCTCTCTTCTTGTTTCTCTCTTCTTGTTTCTCTCTTCTTGTTTCTCTCTTCTTGTTTCTCTCTTCTTGTTTTCTCTCTTCTTCTTGTTTCTCTCTTCTTGTTTCTCTCTTGTTTTCTTCTTGTTTCTCTCTTCTTGTTTCTCTCTTCTTGTTTCTTGTTTCTCTTCTTGTTTCTCTCTTCTTGTTTCTCTCTTCTTGTTTTTCTCTTGTTTTCTCTTCTTGTTTCTCTCTTCTTGTTTCTCTCTTCTTGTTTTCTCTTCTTGTTTCTCTCTTCTTGTTTTCTCTCTTGTTTCTTCTTGTTTCTCTCTTCTTGTTTCTCTCTCTTCTTGTTTCTCTCTTCTTGTTTCTCTCTTCTTGTTTCTCTCTTCTTGTTTCTCTCTTGTTTCTCTCTTCTTGTTTCTCTCTTCTTGTTTCTCTCTTCTTGTTTTCTCTCTTCTTGTTTCTCTCCTTGTTTCTCTCTTCTTGTTTCTCTCTCTTGTTTTCTTCTTGTTTCTTCTCTCTTCTTGTTTCTCTCTTCTTGTTTCTCTCTTCTTGTTTCTCTCTTCTTGTTTTTCTTCTTCTTGTTTCTTCTTGTTTCTCTCTTCTTGTTTCTCTCTTCTTGTTTCTCTTGTTTCTCTTCTTGTTTCTCTCTTCTTGTTTCTCTCTTCTTGTTTTTTCTCTCTTCTTTTTCTCTCTTGTTTCTCTCTTCTTGTTTCTCTCTTCTTGTTTCTCTCTTCTTGTTTCTTGTTTCTCTCTCTTCTTGTTTCTCTCTTCTTGTTTCTTCTCTTCTTGTTTCTCTTGTTTCTCTTGTTTCTCTTCTTGTTTCTCTTTCTCTCTTCTTGTTTCTCTCTTCTTGTTTCTCTCTTCTTGTTCTCTCTCTTCTTGTTTCTCTCTTCTTGTTTTCTCTTCTTCTTGTTTCTCTCTTCTTGTTTTTCTCTTGTTTCTCTTCTTGTTTCTCTCTTCTTGTTTCTCTCTTCTTGTTTCTCTCTTCTTGTTTCTCTCTTCTTGTTTCTCTCTTCTTCTTGTTTTCTCTCTTCTTGTTTCTCTCTTCTTGTTTCTCTCTTCTTGTTTCTCTCTTCTTGTTTCTCTCTTCTTGTTTCTCTCTTCTTGTTTCTCTCTCCTTGTTTCTCTCTTCTTGTTTCTCTCTTCTTGTTTCTCTCTTCTTGTTTCTCTCTTCTTGTTTCTCTCTTCTTGTTTTTTCTTGTTTCTCTTCTTGTTTCTCTCTTCTTGTTTCTCTCTTCTTGTTTCTCTCTTCTTGTTTCTCTCTTCTTGTTTCTCTCTTCTTGTTTCTCTCTTCTTGTTTCTCTCTCTTCTTGTTTCTTCTCTTGTTTCTCTCTTCTTGTTTCTCTCTTCTTGTTTCTCTCTTCTTGTTTTCTCTCTTCTTGTTTCTCTCTTCTTGTTTTCTCTTCTTCTTTTCTCTTCTTCTTGTTTTCTCTCTTGTTTCTTTCTCTCTTCTTGTTTCTCTCTTCTTGTTTCTTGTTTCTCTCTTCTTGTTTCTCTCTTCTTGTTTCTCTTCTTGTTTCTCTTCTTCTTGTTTCTCTCTTCTTGTTTCTCTCTTCTTGTTTCTCTCTTCTTGTTTCTCTCTCTCTTGTTTCTCTCTTCTTGTTTCTCTCTCCTTGTTTCTCTTTCTCTTGTTTCTTCTCTTGTTTCTTCTCTCTTCTTGTTTCTCTCTTTCTTGTTTCTCTCTTCTTGTTTCTCTCTTGTTTTCTCTTCTTGTTTCTCTCTTCTTGTTTCTCTCTTCTTGTTTCTCTCTTCTTGTTTCTCTCTTCTTGTTTCTCTCTTCTTGTTTCTCTCTTCTTGTTTCTCTCTTCTTGTTTCTCTCTTCTTGTTTCTCTCTTCTTGTTTCTCTCTTCTTGTTTCTCTCTTCTTGTTTCTCTCTTCTTGTTTCTCTCTTCTTGTTTCTCTCTTCTTGTTTCTCTCTTCTTGTTTCTCTCTTCTTGTTTCTCTCTTCTCCTTGTTTCTCTCTTCTTCTTGTTTCTCTCTTCTTGTTTCTCTCTTCTCCTTGTTTCTCTTCTCTCTTCTTCTTGTTTCTCTCTTCTCCTTGTTTCTCTCTTCTTGTTTCTCTCTTCTTCTTGTTTCTCTCTTCTTGTTTCTCTCTTCTTCTTGTTTCTCTCTTCTTGTTTCTCTCTTCTCCTTGTTTCTCTCTTCTTGTTTTCTCTTCTTCTTGTTTCTTGTTTCTCTCTTTCTTGTTTCTCTCTTCTTGTTTCTCTCTCTTCTTCTTGTTTCTCTCTTCTTGTTTCTCTCTTGTTTCTCTCTTCTTCTTGTTTCTCTTCTTCTTGTTTCTCTTCTTCTTGTTTCTCTCTTCTCTTGTTTCTCTCTTCTTGTTTCTTGTTTCTCTCTTCTTGTTTTCTCTTCTTCTTGTTTTTCTTCTCTCTTCTTCTTGTTTCTCTCTTCTTCTTGTTCTTGTTTCTCTCTTCTTGTTTCTCTCTCTCTTGTTTCTTGTTTCTCTCTTCTTGTTTCTCTCTCCTTGTTTCTCTCTTCTCTTGTTTCTCTTCTTTCTTGTTTCTTCTTCTTGTTTCTCTCTTCTTCTTGTTTCTCTCTTCTTGTTTCTTCTTCTTGTTTCTTCTTCTTGTTTCTCTCTTCTCTTGTTTCTCTCTTCTTGTTTCTCTCTTCTTCTTGTTTCTCTCTTCTTGTTTCTCTCTTCTTGTTTCTCTCTTCTTGTTTCTCTCTTCTTCTTGTTTCTCTTCTTGTTTTCTCTTGTTTCTTGTTTCTCTTCTTGTTTCTCTCTTCTTGTTGTTTCTCTCTTCTTGTTTCTCTCTTCTTGTTTCTCTCTTGTTTCTTCTTGTTCTCTCTTCTTGTTTCTCTTCTTCTTGTTTCTCTCTCTCTTGTTTTCTCTTCTTCTTGTTTCTCTCTTCTTGTTTCTCTCTTCTCTCTCTCTTCTTGTTTCTCTCTTCTCTTGTTTCTTCTTCTTGTTTCTTGTTTCTCTTCTTGTTTCTCTCTTCTTCTTGTTTCTCTCTTCTTGTTTCTCTCTTCTTCTTGTTTCTCTCTCTTGTTTTCTTGTTTCTCTCTTCTTGTTTCTCTCTTCTCCTTGTTTCTCTCTTCTTCTTGTTTCTCTCTTCTTGTTTCTCTCTTTCTTGTTTCTCTCTTCTTGTTTCTTGTTTCTTGTTTCTCTCTTCTCTTGTTTTTCTCTTGTTTCTCTCTTCTTGTTTCTCTCTTCTTGTTTCTCTCTTCTTCTTGTTTCTCTCTTCTTGTTTCTCTCTTCTTGTT
>NC_056438.1:79880908-79907218 GCF_018296145.1 Oncorhynchus tshawytscha | reverse complement strand
TGTTTCTCTTTCTTCTTGTTTCTCTTCTTGTTTCTCTTGTTTCTTCTTCTTGTTTCTCTTCTTGTTTCTCTCTTCTTGTTTCTCTCTCCTTGTTTCTCTCTTCTTCTTGTTTCTCTCTTCTCCTTGTTTCTCTCTTCTTCTTGTTTCTCTCTTCTTGTTTCTTGTTTCTCTCTTCTTCTTGTTTCTCTCTCCTTGTTTCTCTCTTCTTGTTTCTCTCTTCTTGTTTCTCTCTTCTTCTTGTTTCTCTCTTCTTGTTTCTCTCTTCTTGTTTCTCTCTTCTTCTTGTTTCTCTCTTCTTGTTTCTCTCTTCTTGTTTTTTCTCTTGTTTCTCTCTTCTTGTTTCTCTCTTCTTGTTTCTCTCTTCTTCTTGTTTCTCTCTTCTTGTTTCTCTCTTCTTCTTGTTTCTCTCTTCTTCTTGTTTCTCTCTTCTTGTTTCTCTCTTCTTCTTGTTTCTCTCTTCTTCTTGTTTCTCTCTTCTTGTTTCTCTCTCTTCTTGTTTCTCTCTTCTTCTTGTTTCTCTCTTCTTGTTTCTCTCTTCTTGTTTCTCTCTTCTTGTTTCTCTCTTCTTGTTTCTCTTGTTTCTTCTTGTTTCTCTTCTTGTTTCTCTCTTCTTGTTTCTCTCTTCTTCTTGTTTCTCTCTTCTTCTTGTTTCTCTCTCTCTTGTTTCTCTCTTCTTCTTGTTTTCTCTCTTGTTTCTCTCTTCTTCTTGTTTCTCTCTTCTTGTTTCTCTCTTCTTCTTGTTTCTTCTCTCTTCTTCTTGTTTCTCTTTCTTGTTTCTCTTCTTGTTTCTTCTTCTTGTTTCTCTTCTCCTTGTTTCTCTCTTCTTCTTGTTTCTCTCTTCTTGTTTCTCTCTTCTTCTTGTTTCTCTTGTTTCTTCTTGTTTCTCTCTTGTTTTTCTCTCTTCTTGTTTCTCTCTTCTTGTTTTTCTTCTTGTTTTCTCTTGTTTCTTCTTCTTGTTTCTCTCTTCTTGTTTCTCTCTTCTTCTTGTTTTTCTCTCTTCTTGTTTCTCTCTTCTTGTTTCTCTCTTCTTGTTTCTCTCTTGTTTTCTTGTTTTGTTTCTCTTCTTCTTGTTTCTTCTTCTTCTCTCTCCTTGTTTCTCTCTTCTTGTTTCTCTCTTCTCTCTTGTTTTTCTCTCTTCTTGTTTCTCTTCTTCTTGTTTCTTCTTCTTGTTTCTCTCTTCTTCTTGTTTCTCTCTTCTTCTTGTTTTCTCTTCTTGTTTTCTCTTCTTCTTGTTTCTCTCTTCTTGTTTCTCTCTTCTTCTTGTTTCTCTCTTCTTCTCTCTTCTTGTTTTCTCTTCTTGTTTCTCTCTTCTTGTTTTTCTCTTCTTCTTCTTGTTTTCTCTTCTTCTTGTTTTCTCTTCTTGTTTCTCTCTTCTTCTTGTTTCTCTCTTCTTGTTTCTCTCTTCTTCTTGTTTTCTCTTCTTCTTGTTTCTCTCTTCTTGTTTCTCTCTTCTTCTTGTTTCTCTCTTCTTGTTTCTCTCTTCTTCTTGTTTCTCTCTTCTTGTTTCTCTCTTCTCCTTGTTTCTCTTCTTCTTGTTTCTCTCTTCTTGTTTCTCTCTTCTTCTTGTTTCTCTCTTCTTGTTTCTCTCTTCTTCTTGTTTCTCTCTTCTTGTTTCTCTCTTCTTGTTTCTCTCTCTCCTTGTTTCTCTCTTCTTCTTGTTTTTCTCTCTTCTTGTTTCTCTCTTCTTCTTGTTTCTTCTCTTCTTCTTGTTTCTCTCTTCTTCTTGTTTCTCTCTTCTTGTTTCTCTCTTCTTGTTTCTCTCTTCTTCTTGTTTCTCTCTTCTTCTTGTTTCTCTCTTGTTTCTCTCTCCTTGTTTCTCTCTCCTTGTTTCTCTCTCCTTGTTTCTCTCTCCTTGTTTCTCTCTTCTTGTTTCTCTCTTCTTGTTTCTCTCTTCTTCTTGTTTCTCTCTTCTTCTTGTTTCTCTCTTCTTCTTGTTTCTCTCTTGTTTCTCTCTTCTTGTTTCTCTCTTCTTCTTGTTTCTCTCTTGTTTCTCTCTTCTTCTTGTTTCTCTCTTCTTGTTTCTCTCTTCTCCTTGTTTCTCTCTTCTTGTTTCTCTCTTCTTGTTTCTCTCTCCTTGTTCTTCTCTTCTTGTTTCTCTCTTCTTGTTTCTCTCTTCTTGTTTCTCTCTTCTCCTTGTTTCTCTCTTCTTGTTTCTCTCTTCTCCTTGTTTCTCTCTTCTCCTTGTTTCTCTCTTCTCCTTGTTTCTCTCTTCTTGTTTCTCTCTCCTTGTTTCTCTCTTCTTGTTTCTCTCTTCTCCTTGTTTCTCTCTCCTTGTTTCTCTCTTCTTGTTTCTCTCTTCTTCTTGTTTCTCTCTTCCGTGTCCCAGCTGTAAACACACAGAAGAGGGTCACTAGACAGCCCACAGTGTGTTTACAGCTGGGACAGAAGAGGGCCACTAGACAGCCCACAGTGTGTTTACAGCTGTAGACAGAAGAGGGCCACTAGACAGCCCACAGTGTGTTTACAGCTGTAGACAGAAGAGGGTCACTAGACAGCCCACAGTGTGTTTACAGCTGTAGACAGAAGAGGGTCACTAGACAGCCCACAGTGTGTTTACAGCTGTAGACAGAAGAGGGTCACTAGACAGCCCACAGCGTGTTTACAGCTGTAGACAGAAGAGGGCCACTAGACAGCCCACAGCGTGTACAATATCCAGACTACTACATCTTGTTGGGTGGAGGTGTGGCCGGTCTGCCACGGCCCGTTTCATTTGGTATCTGTTGGGGACGGCTTTGGGCAGAATTCCATTCCCCCCTGGGTTGTGTTGTACCTGAGAGTACCGACAGAAAAAGAACGTCACGTTATGACTATACAGTGCCTTGCGAAAGTATTCGGCCCCCTTGAACTTTGCGACCTTTTGCCACATTTCAGGCTTCAAACATAAAGATATAAAACTGTATTTTTTTTGTGAAGAATCAACAACAAGTGGGACACAATCATGAAGTGGAACGACATTTATTGGATATTTCAAACTTGTTTAACAAAAAAAAGGGGCTTCCCAGCGAGGTCGGGGATTTCATTGGCCTTGTCAGGTGTGATTTTAGTTCTTCAATTGAAGTCGGAAGAGTACAGATCCTTCCCATTAGTTGTGTTGTACCTCGTTTCCCTCCTTCAGAGAACTGTAGTTATAGTGATAACGTTACGCTTTCAGTCCTGGGCTGTGCTGTAGGGGTTTCCTCCAAATAGCTGACATTCTTTAGCTGTTTAGAAATAGTTTTGTCTGAGAGATGGAAAACATGTGTTATCCACGTGGCACCCTGTTCCCTTCATCACGTGGTTCATAAAACAACATGTGTAGACTAACAGTGAAATGCTGACTGACTGGTCCTTGGTAAACAACAGGTGTAGACTAACAGTGATATGCTTGGTAAACAACAGGTGTGGACTAACAGTGAAATGCTGACTGACTGGTCCTTGGTAAACAACAGGTGTAGACTAACAGTGAAATGCTGACTGACTGGTCCTTGGTAAACAACAGGTGTAGACTAACAGTGAAATGCTGACTGACTGGTCCTTGGTAAACAACAGGTGTAGACTAACAGTGAAATGCTGACTGAAGGGTCCTTGGTAAACAACAGGTGTGGACTAACAGTGAAATGCTGACTGACTGGTCCTTGGTAAACAACAGGTGTAGACTAACAGTGAAATGCTGACTGAAGGGTCCTTGGTAAACAACAGGTGTAGACCAACAGTGAAATGCTGACTGAAGGGTCCTTGGTAAACAACAGGTGTAGACTAACAGTGAAATGCTGACTGATGGGTCCTTGGTAAACAACTGGTGTAGACTAACAGTGTAATGCTGACTGAAGGGTCCTTGGTAAACAACAGGTGTAGACTAACAGTGATATGCTTGGTAAACAACAGGTGTAGACTAACAGTGATATGCTGACTGAGAGGTCCTTGGTAAACAACAGGTGTGGACTAACAGTGAAATGCTGACTGAAGGGTCCTTGGTAAACAACAGGTGTATACTAACAGTGATATGCTGACTGATGGGTCCTTGGTAAACAACTGGTGTAGACTAACAGTGAAAGGCTGACTGATGGGTCCTTGGTAAACAACAGGTGTACACCAACAGTGAAAGGCTGACTGAAGGGTCCTTGGTAAACAACAGGTGTAGACTAACAGTGAAATGCTGACTGAAGGGTCCTTGGTAAACAACAGGTGTAGACTAACAGTGAAATGCTGACTGACTGGTCCTTGGTAAACAACAGGTGTAGACTAACAGTGAAATGCTGACTGACTGGTCCTTGGTAAACAACAGGTGTAGACTAACAGTGAAATGCTGACTGAAGGGTCCTTGGTAAACAACAGGTGTAGACTAACAGTGAAATGCTGACTGAAGGGTCCTTGGTAAACAACAGGTGTGGACTAACAGTGTAATGCTGACTGAAGGATCCTTGGTAAACAACAGGTGTAGACTAACAGTGAAATGCTGACTGAAGGGTCCTTGGTAAACAACAGGTGTAGACTAACAGTGAAATGCTGACTGAAGGGTCCTTGGTAAACAACAGGTGTAGACTAACAGTGATATGCTGACTGACTGGTCCTTGGTAAACAACAGGTGTACACCAACAGTGTAATGCTGACTGAAGGGTCCTTGGTAAACAACAGGTGTAGACTAACAGTGAAATGCTGACTGAAGGGTCCTTGGTAAACAACAGGTGTAGACTAACAGTGAAATGCTGACTGACTGGTCCTTGGTAAACAACAGGTGTACACCAACAGTGGTAAGCCTAGTGGCCCTTTTAGAGTGTAGGGTGTAGAGGCGGCAGGGTAGCCTAGTGGTTAGAGTGTAGGGTGTAGAGGCGGCAGGGTAGCCTAGTGGTTAGAGTGTAGAGGCGGCAGGGTAGCCTAGTGGTTAGAGTGTAGAGGCGGCAGGGTAGCCTAGTGGTTAGAGTGTAGAGGCGGCAGGGTAGCCTAGTGGTTAGAGTGTAGAGGCGGCAGGGTAGCCTAGTGGTTAGAGTGCAGAGGCGGCAGGGTAGCCTAGTGGTTAGAGTGCAGAGGCGGCAGGGTAGCCTAGTGGTTAGAGTGCAGAGGCGGCAGGGTAGCCTAGTGGTTAGAGTGTAGGGCGGCAGGGTAGCCTAGTGGTTAGAGTGTAGAGGCGGCAGGGTAGCCTAGTGGTTAGAGTGTAGAGGCGGCAGGGTAGCCTAGTGGTTAGAGTGTAGGGGCGGCAGGGTAGCCTAGTGGTTAGAGTGTAGGGTGTAGAGGCGGCAGGGTAGCCTAGTGGTTAGAGTATAGAGGCGGCAGGGTAGCCTAGTGGTAGTCTAGTGGTTAGAGTGCAGAGGCGGCAGGGTAGCCTAGTGGTTAGAGTGCAGAGGCGGCAGGGTAGCCTAGTGGTTAGAGTGTAGAGGCGGCAGGGTAGCCTAGTGGTTAGAGTGTAGAGGCGGCAGGGTAGCCTAGTGGTTAGAGTGTAGGGGCGGCAGGGTAGCCTAGTGGTTAGAGTGTAGAGGCGGCAGGGTAGCCTAGTGGTTAGAGTGTAGAGGCGTCAGGGTAGCCTAGTGGTTAGAGTGTAGAGTGTAGAGGCGGCAGGGTAGCCTAGTGGTTAGAGTATAGAGGCGGCAGGGTGGCCTAGTGGTTAGAGTGTAGAGGCGGCAGGGTAGCCTAGTGTTTAGAGTGTAGAGGTGGCAGGGTAGCCTAGTGGTTAGAGTGTTGGACTAGTAACCGGAAGGTTGCAAGTTGCAATTTCAAACCCCCGAGCTGACAAGGTACAAATCTGTCATTCTGCCCCTGAACAGGCAGTTAACCCACTGTTCCTAGGCCGTCATTGAAAATAAGAATTTGTTCTTAACTGACTTGCCTAGTTAAATAAAGGTAAAATCAAATAAATAAATAAAATCTTCTCCGTCCTACCTTGATCCTCCTATTACCTCTCCAGGCCCAGAGGTGGCGTTGTCTAAAGAGGAGGAGGTTGCCGTGATCCTGCAGAAGAATGACAGCGGGGTGGAGTCAGCTCTGCTCTATGCCAAGGCCTGGTCCAAGTACACCAAGGATCTGCTGGCCTGGGTCGACAAACGCCTGGGACTGGGTTAGTTAGACGCGCACAAACGCAAGCGCGCATACAGACACACACATATCCCCACAACCAACAATCCAATCACACATTCACACTGACTTATCTGCTATGTCTTCCCCCAGACATTGAATGTGCCAAAAGTTATGCCAAAATGGCAGAATCTGCAAAGACGCTCGCGAGTCAACAGGTAATATTTTTTGACTGATTTTAACCATAGTCACACAAACACATACCACAGACATAAAATGTAAGCTTCAAAATTGAACACAGGTTAACTCTCCTGAACTCACAGTGCACACATCAACATCAACATAGAATGTGACTACTAATATGTTTCCGTATGTTCGTCTGGCCCACAGGACTACATGCCGTTCAGAGATATCTATATTTCTACGTTTAAGAATGACATTGAGTACAGCCAACTCCTCCTGCAGACTGCCACTGCCCTGCAGACCAACAAATTCATACAGGTACGAATGACAGTCTTTATAGGGGTCAGTGACAGTCTTTATAGGGGTCAGTGACAGTCTTTATAGGGGTCACTGACAGTCTTTATAGGGGTCAGTGACAGTCTTTATAGGGGTCAGTGACAGTCTTTATAGGGGTCAGTGACAGTCTTTATAGGGGTCAACGACAGTCTTTATAGGGTCAGTGAAAGTCTTTATAGGGGTCAACGACGGTCTTTATAGGGGTCAGTGACAGTCTTTATAGGGGTCAGTAACAGTCTTTATAGGGGTCAGTGCCAGTCTTTATAGGGGTCAGTGACAGTCTTTATAGGGGTCAGTGACAGTCTTTATAGGGGTCAGTGACAGTCTTTATAGGGGTCAGTGACAGTCTTTATAGGGGTCAACGACAGTCTTTATAGGGGTCAGTGACAGTCTTTATAGGGGCCAGTGATAGTCTTTATAGGGGTCAGTGACAGTCTTTATAGGGGTCAGTGACAGTCTTTATAGGGGTCAGTGACAGTCTTTATAGGGGTCAACGACAGTCTTTATAGGGGTCAGTGACAGTCTTTATAGGGGTCAGTGATAGTCTTTATAGGGGTCAGTGACAGTCTTTATAGGGGTCAACGACAGTCTTTATAGGGGTCAGTGACAGTCTTTATAGGGGTCAATGACAGTCTTTATAGGGGTCAGTGACAGTCTTTATAGGGGTCAGTGACAGTCTTTATAGGGGGGTCAATGACAGTCTTTATAGGGGTCAGTGACAGTCTTTATAGGGGTCAGTGACAGTCTTTATAGGGGTCAGTGACAGTCTTTATAGGGGTCAGTGACAGTCTTTATATGGGTCAATGACAGTCTTTATAGGGGTCAGTGACAGTCTTTATAGGGGTCAGTGACAGTCTTTATAGGGGGCAGTGACAGTCTTTATAGGGGTCAGTGACAGTCTTTATAGGGGTCAACGACAGTCTTTATAGGGGTCAGTGACAGTCTTTATAGGGGTCAATGACAGTCTTTATAGGGGTCAGTGACAGTCTTTATAGGGGTCAGTGACAGTCTTTATAGGGGTCAGTGACAGTCTTTATAGGGGTCAGTGACAGTCTTTATAGGGGTCAGTGACAGTCTTTATAGGGGGCAGTGACAGTCTTTATAGGGGTCAGTGATAGTCTTTATAGGGGTCAGTGACAGTCTTTATAGGGGTCAGTGACAGTCTTTATAGGTGCCAACAGAACTTCAAGACTCACAATCAGGTAGCGAATGATCTTGTCTCTGACAAGGCAACAATGTATCATTTGGGTTCAAAGTAATTTGTGGGAAAGTGATGTGATATAATGGAATGTACACTATACTATAGTTGGTGCCTCTTTGTGCGTCCTGTAGCCGCTGTTGTCCAGAAAGACTGAGCTGGACAGACTGAGGAAAGACCTCAAGGAGCAGTGGCAGAGAGAACAGAAGAAAATGGTATGTGAGACTTCTGTCCCTCTGCTGTTTTCTCTGTGTCTGTGCCTGTATCCTCCCTATAACACACCTGTGTACCTGTATCCTCCCTATAACACACCTGTCTACCTGTATCCTCCCTATAACACACCTGTGTACCTGTATCCTCCCTATAACACACCTGTCTACCTGTATCCTCCCTATAACACACCTGTGTACCTGTATCCTCCCTATAACACACCTGTGTACCTGTATCCTCCCTATAACACACCTGTCTACCTGTATCCTCCCTATAACACACCTGTGTACCTGTATCCTCCCTATAACACACCTGTGTACCTGTATCCTCCCTATAACACACCTGTCTACCTGTATCCTCCCTATAACACACCTGTCTACCTGTATCCTCCCTATAACACACCTGTCTACCTGTATCCTCCCTATAACACACCTGTCTACCTGTATCCTCCCTATAACACACCTGTCTACCTGTATCCTCCCTATAACACACCTGTCTACCTGTATCCTCCCTATAACACACCTGTCTACCTGTATCCTCCCTATAACACACAGTGTGTCTACCTGTCCACCTGTATCCTCCCTATAACACACCTGTCTACCTGTATCCTCCCTATAACACACCTGTCTACCTGTATCCTCCCTATAACACACCTGTCTACCTGTATCCTCCCTATAACACACCTGTCTACCTGTATCCTCCCTATAACACACCTGTCTACCTGTATCCTCCCTATAACACACAGTGTGTCTACCTGTCCACCTGTATCCTCCCTATAACACAGTCTGTCTACCTATCCACCAATATCCTCCCTATAAAACACCTGTCCACCTGTATCCTCCCTATAACACACAGTGTCTACCTGTATCCTCCCTATAACACACCTGTCTACCTGTATCCTCCCTATAACACACCTGTCCACCTGTATCCTCCCTATAACACACAGTGTATCTACCTGTCCACCTGTATCCTCCCTATAACACACAGTGTGTCTACCTGTCCACCTGTATCCTCCCTATAACACACAGTCTGTCTACCTGTCCACCTGTATCCTCCCTATAACACACCTGTCTACCTGTATCCTCCCTATAACACACCTGTCCACCTGTATCCTCCCTATAACACACAGTGTGTCTACCTGTCCACCTGTATCCTCCCTATAACACACAGTGTGTGTACTTCTCTCACCTGACTGTATCCTCCCCTCTCCTCCTTAGCAAGAGTCCGAGGCGGCTCTGCGTAAGGCTCGGTGGACCCAGGTCCAGAGGAGAGACGAGTACCACAAGGCCCAGTCCTCAGCCAGCCGCTCCCAGGAGGAACAGTCCAAACAGCTGGACAAGAAGAGGAAACTGGAAGAGGAGGCTCTTCAGAAGGTATGAGAGGAGGAATATACTGATGTTTAATGAGCTGAAATAAAACATCCCAGAAATGCTCCATACGCACCAAAATCTTTTCTTCTCTCATATGTTTTGCACAAATTTGTTTACATATTCTGTTAGTGAGTATTTCTCCTTTGCCAAGATAATTAATCCACCTGACAGGTGCAGCATATCAAGAAGCTGATTAAACAGTATGATAATTACATAGTGTGCTTGGGGACAATAAAAGGCCACTCTAAAATGTGCAGTTTTGCCACAGAAGTCTCAAGTTTTGAGGGAGCGTGCAATTGGCATGCTGACTCCAGACATGTTGCCAGAGAATTGAATGTTCATTTTTCTACCATAAGCCGCCTCCAACGTCGTTTTGGAGAATTTGGAAGTACGTCCAACCGGCCTCACAACCGCAGACCGTGTATAATCACACGAGCTCAGGACCTCCACATCCGGCTTCTCCACCTGTGGGATCGTCTGAGACCAGCCACCCGGACATCTGATTAAACTGTGGGTTTACACAACCGAAGTATTTCTGCACAAACGGTCAGAAACCGTCTCAGGGAAGATCATCCGCCTGCTCATCATCCTCACCAGGGTGTTGACCCAACTGACTGCAGGTCGGCATCAAAACCCGACTTCAGTGGGCAAATGCTCCCCTTCGATGGCCACTGGCAAGCTGGAGAATTGGGCTCTTTAGGGATGAATCCCGGTTTCTACTGTACCGGGCAGATTGCAGACAGTGCGTACGGCATCGTGTGGGCGAGCGGTTTGCTGATGTCAATGTTGTGAACAGAGCGCCGCATGGTGGCGGTGGGGATATGGTATGGTGCAGGCATAAGCTACGGACAACAAACACAATTTCATTTGATCAATGGCAATTTCAATGCCATTCAGTGACGAGATCATGAGGCCCATTGTTGTGCCATTCACCCACCACCATCACGGCCCCATGTCGCAAGGATCTGTACACAATTCCTGGAAGCTGTAAATGTCCCAGTTCTTCCATGGCCTGCATACTCACCAGACATGGCACCCATTGAGCATGTTTGGGATGCTCTGGATCGACGTGTATGACAGTGTGCTCCAGTTCCCTACAATATCCAACAAATTCGCACAGCCATTGAAGAGGAGTGGGACAACATTCCACAGGCCACAATCAACAGCCTGATCAACTCTATGTGAAGGAGATGTGTCATGCTGCATGAGACAAATGGTCACACTAGATACTGACTGGTTTTCTGATCCACGCCCCTACCTTTTTTTAAGGTATCTGTGACCAACAGATGCATATCATGTCATGTGGAATCCATAGATTAGGGTGTTCAAACTTTTTGGATTAAGGGCCACATCGGGATTTTGAAGTTCCAGGGAGTTCTGCATTTTTTGGGGGACCAATTGTTTGTTCAAATCAATTTGCGAAGGCCTCCCGAGTGGCACAACGGTCTAAGGCACTGCATCGCAGTGCTTGAGGCAGCACTACAGACCCGGGTTCGATCCCAGGCTGTGTCAAAGCTGGCCGTGACTGGGAGACCCATGAGGCGGCGCACAATTGGCCCAGCATCGTCCGGGTTAGTAGAGGGTTTGGCAGGCCGAGATTTCCTCGTCCCATCGCTCTCTAGTGACTCCTGTGGCGGGCCGGGTCCGTTCACGCTGACACGGTCGCCAGGTGTACAGTGTTTTCCTCCCAGGTTAATCGAGCAGTGTGTCGGGAAGCAGTGCGGTTAGGTCGTGTTTAACAGGTGAGATAGATCCACACTCACTCAGATAATAACAGGTTATGCCATTCCTCTCTCTACCAGTACAGAGCCTGTTATTCCCCTCTCTCTCTCTCTCTCTCTCGCTCTCTCTCTCTCTCTCTCTCTCTCTCTCTCTCTCTCTCTCTCTCAGGCTGAGGATGCCAGACCAGTACAGAGCCTGTTATTCTCCTCCTCTCTCTCTCTCTCTCTCTTCTCTCTCTCTCTCTCTCTCTCTCTCTCTCTCTCTCTCAGGCTGAGGATGCCAGACCAGTACAGAGCCTGTTATTCTCCTCTCTCTCGCTCTCTCTCTCTCTCTCTCGCTCTCTCTCCCTCTCTCTCTCTCTCTCTCTCTCTCTCTCTCAGGCTGAGGATGCCAGACCAGTACAGAGCCTGTTATTCCCCTCTCTCTCTCTCTTCTCTCTCTCTCTCTCTCTCTCAGGCTGAGGATGCCAGACCAGTACAGAGCCTGTTATTCCCCTCTCTCTCTCTTCTCTCTCTCTCTCTCTCTCTCTCTCTCTCTCTCTCTCAGGCTGAGGATGCCAGACCAGTACAGAGCCTGTTATTCTCCTCTCTCTCTCTCTCTCTCTCTCTCTCTCTCTCTCTCTCTCTCTCTCTCTCTCTCTCTCTCTCTCTCCTCTCTCTCTCAGGCTGAGGATGCCAGACCAGTACAGAGTCTGTTATTCTCTCTCTCTCTCTCTCTCTCTCTCTCTCTCTTTCTCTCTCTCTCTCTCTCTCTCTCTCTCTCAGGCTGAGGATGCCAGACCAGTACAGAGTCTGTTATTCTCTCTCTCTCTCTCTCTCTCTCTCTCTCTCTCTCTCAGGCTCTCTCTCTCTCTCTCTCAGGCTGAGGATGCCAGACCAGTACAGAGTCTGTTAATTCCCCCTCTCTCTCTCTCTCTCAGGCTGAGGATGCCAGAGACCAGTACAGATCCTGTGTAACTGATGCAGGGGCCAGGAGGGCAGAGCTGGCCAGCACCAAGACAGACATCCTCACTCAGATCAGAGAACTGGTGACTCAGTGTGACCTCACACTCAAAGCTGTAAGTTATAGTCTCTTCAGAGTATCAGGAGCCAGGCTTGACATGAGTATAGCTCCAGAGTTTATGTGACTGAATGTGCTAAAAATGGGTCTGTATATAAGGGTGTCATATATAAACATTGTCCAATGTTGTTGTTGTTCTTTTTAAATAATCCTATTTGAAAGCATTCTAACTTTCCCCCTCTCCCTCCCTCTTTCTCCAGGTGACAGTCAATTGGCTCCAGCTGCAGCAGGCCCAGACCGTGCCTCTCCCTGGCCACTACCAGGCCCTGTGTGAAAACGCGAAGATGTACGAGCCTGGACAGAGATACGCAGAGTTTGTCAGAAATCTTCCCAAAGATCAGATACACATGGAGTCCTTCTCCGTTGATGAACGGTTAGTCGACTTATACTCACTTACATACTTAGGCTTCGTCTCAAATGGCATTGGAAAGACCTCAAAGACATCGCCAGTACAATAAATATAGATTTGTGCTCCATTTAGATTTTTTGGGGGACTTACAAGTCCTACGTCAAGGTTCACTGAGAGAGAATAACACAAGCCATAGGGGCATTTGGAACAACCATTTTAAAACAACAACTAAAGGTCAAAAGTCATTGTTTTGTTTTCGTCAAGTCCTAACGTTTAACCAGCTGTTTCATTACAGTTTCACTTTTGTGTTTTTTTTGCTCGAGATACAAACAGAATCGGAGAGAAAATGAAAACAGTTTCAGTTTGATTGTGGACTGGCGCCTTTTCCCTCATCAACTCCCATTGTCTTCATGTTATGTTACTGTCTATGTGCAGTAGTACTGACTTCTCACAAAGAGTAACACTATGAGACAGAGAGAGAAAGAGATAGAAGGGGTGTGAGGGGTTTGGGGGAGAAGGACAGAGGGAGAGAGAGTAAGGAGAGAGAGTAAGGAGAGAGAGAGTAAGGAGAGAGAGAGTAAGGAGAGAGAGAGTAAGGAGAGAGAGAGTAAGGAGAGAGAGAGTAAGGAGAGGGAATAAGGGGAGAGAGAGTAAGGGAGAGAGTAAGGAGAGAGAGTAAGGAGAGAGAGTAGGAGAGGGAATCAGAGTAAGGGAGAGAGAGTAAGGAGAGAGAGTAAGAGAGGGAATAAGGGGAGAGAGAGTAAGGGAGAGAGTAAGGGAGAGAGTAAGAGAGAGAGTAGGGAGAGGGAATAAGGGGGAGAGAGTAAGGGGAGAGAGAGTAAGGAGGAGAGTAAGGAGAGGGAATAAGGGGAGAGAGAGTAAGGGGAGAGAGTAAGAGAGAGAGTAAGGAGAGAGAGTAGGGAGAGGGAATAAGGGAGAGAGAGTAAGGGGAAGAGTAAGGAGAGAGAGTAAGGAGAGAGAGTAGGGAGAGGAATAAGGAGAGAGAGTAAGGGGAGAGAGAGTAAGGGGAGAGAGTAAGGAGAGAGAGTAAGGAGAGAGAGTAAGGGAGAGAGAGTAAGGAGAGAGAGTAAGGAGAGGGAATAAGGGGAGAGAGAGTAAGGGAGAGAGTAATGAGAGAGAGTAAGGGAGAGAGTAAGGAGAGAGAGTAGGAGAGGGAATAAGGGGAGAGAGAGTAAGGGAGAGAGAGTAAGGAGAGAGAGTAAGGAGAGGGAATAAGGGGAGAGAGAGTAAGGGGAGAGAGTAAGGAGAGAGAGTATTGAGAGAGAGTAGGGAGAGGAATAAGGGGAGAGAGAGTGGGAGACGAGTCTAAGGAGAGTAAGGAGAGGGAATAAGGGAGAGAGAGTAAGAGAGGAGTAAGGAGAGAGAGTAAGGAGAGAGAGTAGGGAGAGGGAATAAGGAGAGAGAGTAAGAGAGAGAGTAAGGGGAGAGAGTAAGGAGAGAGAGTAAGAGAGAGAGTAGGGAGAGGGAATAAGGGGAGAGAGAGTAAGGGGAGAGAGTAAGGAGAGAGAGTAAGGAGAGGGAATAAGGGAGAGAGAGTAAGGGGAGAGAGTAAGGAGAGAGAGTAAGGAGAGAGAGTAGGGAGAGGGAATAAGGGGAGAGAGAGTAAGGGGAGAGAGTAAGGAGAGAGAGTAAGGAGAGAGAGTAGGGAGAGGGAATAAGGGGGAGAGAGAGTAAGGGGAGAGAGTAAGGGAGAGAGTAAGGAGAGAGAGTAAGGGGAGAGAGAGTAAGGAGAGAGAGTAAGGAGAGGGAATAAGGGGAGAGAGAGTAAGGGAGAGAGTAAGGAGAGAGAGTAAGGAGAGAGAGTAGGGAGAGGGAATAAGGGGAGAGAGAGTAAGGGGAGAGAGAGTAAGGAGAGAGAGTAAGGAGAGGGAATAAGGGGAGAGAGAGTAAGGGGAGAGAGTAAGGAGAGAGAGTAAGGAGAGAGAGTAGGGAGAGGGAATAAGGGAGAGAGAGTAAGGGGAGAGAGTAAGGAGAGAGAGTAAGGAGAGGGAATAAGGGAGAGAGAGTAAGGAGAGAGAGTAAGGAGAGAGTAAGGAGAGAGAGTAGGGAGAGGGAATAAGGGGAGAGAGAGTAAGGAGAGAGAGTAAGGAGAGAGAGTAAGGAGAGAGAGTAGGGAGAGGGAATAAGGAGAGAGAGTAAGGGGAGAGAGAGTAAGGAGGAGAGTAAGGAGAGAGAGTAAGGAGAGGGAATAAGGGGAGAGAGAGCCAGAGTAAGAGAAGTGAGAGAGAGTAGGAGAGGGAATAAGGGGAGAGAGAGTAAGGGGAGAGAGTAAGGAGAGAGAGTAAGGAGAGAGAGTAGGGAGAGGGAATAAGGAGAGAGAGTAAGGAGAGAAGTAAGAGAGAGAAGTAGGGAGAGGGAATAAGGGGAGAGAGAGTAAGGAAGAGAGTAATGAGAGAGAGTAAGGAGAGAGAGTAGGGAGAGGGAATAGAGAGTAAGGAGAAGATTCTAAAGGAGAGAGAGTAAGGAGAGGGAATAAGGGAGAGAGCTAAGGGAGAGAGTAAGGAGAGAGAGTAAGGAGGAGAGTAGGGAGAGGGAATAAGGGAGAGAGAGTAGGGGAGAGAGAGTAAGGAGAGAGAGTAAGGAGAGGGAATAAGAGAGAGAGTAAGGAGAGAGAGTAAGGAGAGAGAGTAAGGAGAGAGAGTAAGGGGAGAGAGAGTAAGGAGAGAGAGTAAGGAGAGGGAATAAGGGAGAGAGAGTAAGGGGAGAGAGTAAGAGAGAGATAAGGAGAGAGAGTAGGGAGAGGGAATAAGGGGAGAGAGAGTAAGGGGAGAGAGAGTAAGGAGAGAGAGTAAGGAGAGGGAATAAGGGAGAGAGAGTAAGGAGAGAGTAAGGAAGAGAGTAAGGAGAGAGAGTAGGGAGAGGGAATAAGGGGAGAGAGAGTAAGGGGAGAGAGAGTAAGGAGAGAGAGTAAGGAGAGGGAATAAGGGGAGAGAGAGTAAGGAGAGAGAGTAAGGAGAGAGAGTAAGGAGAGAGAGTAGGAGAGGGAATAAGGGGAGAGAGAGTAAAGAGAGAGTAAGGAGAGAGAGTAAGGAGAGAGAGTAGGGAGAGGGAATAAGGGGAGAGAGAGTAAGGGAGAGAGAGTAAGGAGAGAGAGTAAGGAGAGAGAGTAAGGAGAGGGAATAAGGGAGAGAGAGTAAGGGGAGAGAGTAAGGAGAGAGAGTAAGGAGAGAGAGTAGGGAGAGGGAATAAGGGGAGAGAGAGTAAGGGGAGAGAGTAAGGAGAGAGAGTAAGGAGAGAGAGTAGGGAGAGGGAATAAGAGAGAGAGTAAGGAGAGAGAGTAAGAGAGAGAGTAGGGAGAGGGAATAAGGGGAGAGAGAGTAAGGAGAGAGAGTAAGGAGAGAGAGTAAGAGAGAGAGTAGGGAGAGGGAATAAGGGAGAGAGAGTAAGGGAGAGAGTAAGGAGAGAGAGTAAGGAGAGAGAGTAAGGAGAGGGAATAAGGGGAGAGAGAGTAAGGGGAGAGAGTAAGGAGAGAGAGTAAGGAGAGAGAGTAAGGAGAGAGAGTAAGGAGAGAGAGTAAGGAGAGAGAGTAGGGAGAGGGAATAAGGGAGAGAGAGTGTAAGGGAGGGAGAGCGAGTAGGGAGAGTGAGTGAGTTAGGGAGAGTGAGTGAGTGAGTTAGGGAGAGTGAGTGAGTGAGTTAGGGAGAGTGAGTGAGTGAGTTAGGGAGAGTGAGTGAGTTAGGGAGAGTGAGTGAGTTAGGGAGAGAGAGCGAGTTAGGGAGATAGTAGTAGGGAGAGTGAGTTAGGGAGGGAGAGCGAGTAGGGAGAGTGAGTGAGTTAGGGAGAGTGAGTGAGTGAGTTAGGGAGAGTGAGTGAGTGAGTTAGGGAGAGTGAGTGAGTGAGTTAGGGAGAGTGAGTGAGTTAGGGAGAGTGAGTGAGTTAGGGAGAGAGAGCGAGTTAGGGAGATAGTAGTAGGGAGAGTGAGTTAGGGAGGGAGAGCGAGTAGGGAGAGAGAGTAGTAGGGCGAGAGAGTAGGGAGGGAGAGCGAGTAGCGAGAGAGAGAGAGTAGTAAGGGAGAGTTGAATGCGAGCCCTTCCTGAGGAAATAACTGTGGAGAGCACTGAATGTAGCACGGTAGATTGAGTGTGGGATTCTGGCTCAGCGTTTTGAACTAGCTCAAAAAGTTCAGCGCTCTGCTTGAGTGATTAAATCAATGTTTCTTAAAGGGAACATGTATGTCCAATACCGGTCAAAAGTTTTAGAACACATTCAAGGGTTTTTCTTCATTTTTACTATTTTCTACATTGTAGAATAATAAAACTGGAATCATGTAGTAACCCAAAAAGTGTTAAACAAATCCAAATATATTTTATATTTGAGATTCTTCCAAGTAGCCACCCTTTGCCTTGATGACAGCTTTACACACTCTTGGCATTCTCTCAACCAGCTTCATAAGGTAGTCACCTGGAATGCATTTCAATTAACAGGTGTGCCGTCTTAAAAGTACATTTATGGAATTTCTTTCCTTCTTAATGCGTTTGAGCCAATCAGTTGTGTTGTGACAAGGTAGGGGTGGTATACAGAAGAGAGTCCTATTTGGTAAAAGACCAAGATCATTAGCGTTACCAGCCTCAGAATTTGCAACAACTAAAGCAGGAAGTACCAGTGACTCTGGGGTCTATAAAAAAAATGGTCAGATGAAGCAGATGCTAAACTACAGGACACACTGATCTAAAGGGTAGAGCAGCTGCTTTCAAGAAGTTGGACTCTAACCCTGATGCTTATAAGAAATCCCGCTATGCCCTCTGACGAACCATCAAACAGGCAAAGAGTCAATACAGGACTAAGATTGAATCATACTACACCGGCTCCGACGCTTGTCGGATGTGTCAGGGCTTTCAAACTATTAAAGACTGCAAAGGAAAGCACAGCCGCGAGCTGCCCAGTGACACAAGCCTACCAGATGAGCTAAATGAGTAACATGCTCACTTCAAGGCAAGCAACACTGAAGCATGCATGAGAGCACCAGCTGTTCCAAAACAACTGTGTGATCCCACTCTCCATAGCCGACGTGAGTAAGACCTTTAAACAGGTCAACATTCACAAGGCCGCAAGCGAGACGGATTACCAGGACGTATTCTCAGAGCATGCACTGACCAACTGGCAAGTGTCTTCACTGACATTTTCAACCTCTCCCTGTCCGAGTCTGTAATACTAATATGTTTCAAGCAGACCACCATAGTCCCTGGGCCCAAGAACACCAAGGTAACCTGCCTAAATGACTACCCTTGTCCCGTCTCTGCAACTCCCATACCGACTCGGGAGAGTCGACAGTCGAGAGTCAATGCTTCCTCTGAAACACGGCACTGCCAAGCCGCACTGCTTTTTTACACACTGCTCACTTAACCAGGAATCCAGCCACACAAAGGACATGAGGAAGGAAGGAAACACCGTACAGCGTGCATGCGCCCGGCCTACCACAGGGGTCTCTAGAGCACGATGGGACAAGAACATTCCTTCCCCTAACCCGGATGACACTGGGCCAATTGTGTGCCGGTGGGCGGCCGGCTGCGACACAACCTGGGATCGAACCCTGGGTTTAAAGGGACGCTTATAGCACTGCGATGCAGTGCCTTAGACCGCGGCTCCACTCGGGAGGCCCTGTAAATTAGGTATTTCTGTTTCTATTGTGATGTCATTATGGGGTATTGTGACATCATTATAGGGTATTGTGACGTCATTATGGGGTATTGTGATGTCATTATGGGGTATTGTGATGTCATTATGGGGTATTTTGTGTAGATTGATGAGGGGAAAAGGTTGCAACGTAACAAAATGTGGAAAAAGTCAAGGGGTCTGAATACTTTCCGAATGCACTGTACAAGCCAGGGTATTCCTCATCCTGTTGTTGTTGCTGCTGTTGGGAGGCCTGTGGGCGTCCTAGGGGGAAATAGTCTCAAACTGTTTGGACACGACAGACAGAAGTTGGCAGATGGGCTGTATCGACTTCAGACGAGTCCCAAGGGTTCGTAAAGCAGGTCAAACCATTTCGCGACCTGACGATTTTGTGAGAAGACAGATTTGGTCTGACAAACAAACTTTCACCGCAGATGCTAAAATGTGACAAAGGCGGATAGAAACGCATTCAATGCAAAAAAAAATACAAAGAAATATCTCTACCTTAAACTGACACATGTTTATGGGAATTTTCTTATTATGCTAATTTGATTTCAGTGGGGGCACGGCCATCGTCCTTGGGTGGGCTAAACTTGCCCCTCCAAGTTAATATTTAACAGTCTGTCTGCCTCCCCCTCCAGGTTAATATTTAACAGTCTGTCTGCCCCTCCAAGTTAATATTTAACAGTCTGTCTGCCCCTCCAAGTTAATATTTAACAGTCTGTCTGCCCCTCCAAGTTAATATTTAACAGTCTGTCTGCCCCTCCAAGTTAATATTTAACAGTCTGTCTGCCCCTCCAGGTTAATATTTAACAGTCTGTCTGCCCCTCAGGTTAATATTTAACAGTTGCCCCTATTTAACAGTCTGTCTGCCTCTGTCTGCCCCTCCAAGTTAATATTTAACAGTCTGTCTGCCCCTCCAGGTTAATATTTAACAGTCTGTCTGCCCCTCCAGGTTAATATTTAACAGTCTGTCTGCCCCTCCAAGTTAATATTTAACAGTCTGTCTGCCTCCCCCTCCAAGTTAATATTTAACAGTCTGTCTGCCCCTCCAAGTTAATATTTAACAGTCTGTCTGCCCCTCCAAGTTAATATTTAACAGTCTGTCTGCCTCCCCTCCAGGTTAATATTTAACAGTCCCCTCCAGGTTAATATTTAACAGTCTGTCTGCCCCTCCAGGTTAATATTTAACAGTCTGTCTGCCCCTCCAGGTTAATATTTAACAGTCTGTCTGCCTCCTCCTCCAGGTTAATATTTAACAGTCTGTCTGCCTCCTCCTCCAGGTTAATATTTAACAGTCTGTCTGCCTCCTCCTCCAGGTTAATATTTAACAGTCTGTCTGCCTCCCCCTCCAGGTTAATATTTAACAGTCTGTCTGCCCCTCCAGGTTAATATTTAACAGTCTGTCTGCCCCTCCAGGTTAATATTTAACAGTCTGTCTGCCCCCTCCAGGTTAATATTTAACAGTCTGTCTGCCTCCTCCTCCAGGTTAATATTTAACAGTCTGTCTGCCTCCTCCTCCAGGTTAATATTTAACAGTCTGTCTGCCTCCTCCTCCAGGTTAATATTTAACAGTCTGTCTGCCTAACAGTCCCCTCCAGGTTAATATTTAACAGTCTGTCTGCCTCCTCCTCCAGGTTAATATTTAACAGTCTGTCTGCCTCCCCTCCAGGTTAATATTTAACAGTCTGTCTGCCTCCCCTCCAGGTTAATATTTAACAGTCTGTCTGCAGTCTGCCCCTCCAGGTTAATATTTAACAGTCTGTCTGCCTCCTCCTCCAGGTTAATATTTAACAGTCTGTCTGCCTCCTCCTCCAGGTTTCCTGTGTTCAGCAAGCGTTCAACGGGCAGCACCAGTTCCCATAGTAACCTGTCCCAGGTGTCCCTCATCTCCGGTGACGTCCTGAGTGGCGACGAGGTGGATAGTCCTCTGGGGTCACGACCTGGGGAAGGGTCCAACAGCGCCACAGACATACAAGGTACAGAGACACAGTCAGACAATAGTAGTAAACAAAACCTCTACCACTACCCAACACAAGGTACAGTACCTCTACCCAACACAACACAAGGTACAGTACCTCTACCCAACACAACACAAGGTACAGTACCTCTACCCAACACAACACAAGGTACAGTACCTCTACCCAACACAACACAAGGTACAGTACCTCTACCCAACACAAGGTACAGTACCTCTACCCAACACAATACAAGGTACAGTACCTCTACCCAACACAAGGTACAGTACCTCTACCCAACACAATACAAGGTACAGTACCTCTACCAAACAACACAAGGTACAGTACACAAGGTCTACAACACAACACACAACACAAGGTACAGTACCTCTACCCAACACAACACAAGGTACAGTACCTCTACCCAACACAATACAAGGTACAGTACCTACCCAACACAAGGTACAGTACCTCTACCCAACACAACACAAGGTACAGTACCTCTACCCAACACAACACAAGGTACAGTACCTCTACCCAACACAAGGTACAGTACCTCCCAACACAAGGTACAGTACACAACACAAGGTACAGTACCTCTACCCAACACAAGGTACAGTACCTCTACCCAACACAAGGTACAGTACAAGGTACAGTACCTCTACCCAACACAATACAAGGTACAGTACCTCTACCAACACAACACAAGGTACCCAACACAACACAACAGTACCTCTACCCAACACAATACAAGGTACAGTACCTCTACCCAACACAACACAAGGTACAGTACCTCTACCCAACACAAGGTACAGTACAAGGTACAGTACCTCTACCCAACACAACACAAGGTACAGTACCTCTACCCAACACAACACAAGGTACAGTACCTCTACCCAACACAACACAAGGTACAGTACCTCTACCCAACACACCCAACACAAGGTACAGTACCTCTACCCAACACACAGGTACCCAACACAAGGTACACCTCTACCCAACACAACACACAAGGTACAGTACCTCTACCCAACACAATACAAGGTACAGTACCTCTACCCAACACAACACAAGGTACAGTACCTCTACAACACAACACAACACAAGGTACAGTACCTCTACCCAACACAAGGTACAGTACCTCTACCCAACACAACACAAGGTACAGTACCTCTACCCAACACAACACAAGGTACAGTACCTCTACCCAACACAAGGTACAGTACCTCTACCCAACACAACACAAGGTACAGTACCTCTACCCAACACAACACAAGGTACAGTACCTCTACCCAACACAACACAAGGTACAGTACCTCTACCCAACACAACACAAGGTACAGTACCTCTACCCAACACAAGGTACAGTACCTCTACCCAACACAACACAAGGTACAGTACCTCTACCCAACACAACACAAGGTACAGAACCTCTACACAACACATACCACTACAATACAAGGTACAGGTACCTCTACCCAACACACACAAGGTACATACCTCTACTGTAGCCAGACAGTTGGTATCTGTAGCCAGACAGTTGGTACTGTAGCCAGACAGTTGGTATGCTGTAGCCAGACAGTTGGTATACTGTAGCCAGACAGTTGGTATGCTGTAGCCAGACTGTAGCCAGACAGTTGGTATGCTGTAGCCAGACAGTTGGTATGCTGTAGCCAGACAGTTGGTATGCTGTAGCCAGACAGTTGGTATACTGTAGCCAGACAGTTGGTATACTGTTTTGCAGACAGTTGGTATGCTGTAGCCAGACAGTTGGTATACTGTAGCCAGACAGTTGGTATACTGTAGCCAGATAGTTGGTATGCTGTAGCCAGACAGTTGGTATGCTGTAGCCAGACAGTTGGTATACTGTAGCCAGACAGTTGGTATGCTGTAGCCAGACAGTTGGTATACTGTAGCCAGACAGTTGGTATACTGTAGCCAGACTGTAGCCAGACAGTTGGTATACTGTAGCCAGACAGTTGGTATACTGTAGCCAGACAGTTGGTATACTGTAGCCAGACTGTAGCCAGACAGTTGGTATACTGTAGCCAGACTGTAGCCAGACAGTTGGTATGCTGTAGCCAGACAGTTGGTATGCTGTAGCCAGACTGTGGCCAGACAGTTGGTATACTGTAGCCAGACAGTTGGTATACTGTAGCCAGACAGTTGGTATACTGTAGCCAGACAGTTGGTATACTGTAGCCAGACAGTTGTCCCGGAGCAGGTCAGGTGAGGATAGGGCGATTATAACATTTGTTTTTCTGTCTGCTTGTTTGGAAGCGCCCGTTAGTAAGCGTTTTACTGTTCGTCTACACCTGTTGTTTACAAAGCATGTGACAAGTAAGATTAGGGCATAAACTGTCCATGACTCTGATTGGCCAAATCCAAATGAACCCGTACACACAAGAAATGTTATGATACACAGGGTTCTCGCCAGGATGTTTTAACAAGGAGGTGCTGCTGACTGGCTGGGGAGGGGGCATTTCCTGTCATCTAGAGCAAATATTTGTATCTTAGAGAACCTGATGGCCAATTACCATATTGCTAATACCTATCTCTCTCTTTCTCTTCCTCTCCTATCGCTTCTCTCTTTCCTCCCCTCTTGTCTCTCAACTCGGTTCTCTCTCCTCCAGGTCTGAGAGGGGGACAGGGCCCGTTGAGAGCCTGGGCATCAGGTGTCCAGGACAGGGGGATGTGTAGTGACTCAGAGAGTGCTGGAGGCAGCAGTGAGTCCCAATCCATGGACTCTCCTACAGCGAGCCCAGGTAAAAACATGAACCAACACAACACCAGACAATAACATGAACCAACACAACACCAGATATGAACATGAACCAACACAACACCAGATAGAACATGAACCAACACAACACCAGATAAGAACATGAACCAACACAACACCAGATAAGAACATGAACCAACACAACACCAGGTAAGGGAACACGACACAGCCCAGCACTGGCCTTATCAGTAGGGCCCAATAGTTTCTGCTGACCATGTGACCTCACTAGGAACAACTCCAGGCCCTATTTATAGCCTTCTGGTCAGGCTCCTTAGATGTGCACATCGTCCACTGCTCCCCAGTATACTACTCGCCAATGTCCAGTCTCTTGACAACAAGGTAGACGAAATTCGAGGAAGGGTTGCCTTTCAGAGAGACATCAGAGATTGTAACATTGGTCCTGGTCAGTTCCTGGATGGGAGACCAGATGCTGCTGGAAGTTGTGTTGAAGGGCCCGTAGGAGGCACTCTTTCCTCTGGTCTAAAAAAAATATCCAAATACCCCAGGGCAGTGATTGGGGACACTGCCCTGCGTAGGGTGCCGTCTTTCAGATGGGACGTTAAACGGGTGTCCTGACTCTCTGAGGTCATTAAAGATCCCATGGCACTTATCGTAACAGTAAGGGTGTTAACCCCGGTGTCCTGGCTAAATTCACAATCTGACCCTCAAACCATCACGGTCACCTAATAATCCCCAGTTTACAATTGGCTCATTCATCCCCCTCGTCTCCCCTGTAACTATTCCCCAGGTCGTTGCTGCAAATTCCAGACTAAAAACCTTCTTTGCTCGCTTTGAGGATAATACAGTGCCACCATCGCGGCCCGCTAACAAGGATTGCGCCTCTCCTTCTCCGTGACCGACGTGAGAAAAACATTTGAACGTGTTAACCCTCGCAAGGCTGCTGGCCCAGATGGCATCCCAAGCCGTGTCCTCAGAGCATGTGCAGACCAGCTGGCTGGTGTGTTTACGGACATATTCAATCGCTCCCTATCCCAGTCTGCTGTTCCCACATGCTTCAAGATGGCTACCATTGTTCCTGTACCCAAGAAGGCAAAGATAACTGAAATAAATTACTATCGCCCCATAGCACTCACCTCTGTCATCATGAAGTGCAACTCAATCATCAAGTTCGCAGATGACACAACAGTAGTGGGCTTGATTACCAACAACGACGAGACAGCCTACAGGGAGGAGGTGAGGGCACTCGGAGTGTGGTGGGTGGAACCCTAACCCTCTCACTCAACATCAACAAAACAAAGGAGATGCTCATGGACTTCAGGCAACAGCAGAGGGAGCACATCCCTATCCACATCGACGGGACAGCAGTGGAGAAGGTGGAAAGTTCAACGACAAACTGAAATGGTCCCCTCACACTGACAGTGTGGTGAAGAAGGCGCAGCAGCGTCTCTTCAACCTCGGGAGGCTGAAGAAATTTGGCTTGTCACCCAAAACCCTGACTAACATTTACAGATGCACAATCGAGAGCATGCTGTCGTTCTGTATCACAGCCTGGTACGGCAACCACAAGGCTCTCCTGAGGATGGTACGGTCTTCATAACGCATCACTGGGGGCAAACTACCTGCCCTCCATGACACCTATAGCACCCGATGTCACAGGAAGGTCAAGAAGATCATCAAGGACATCAACCACCCGAGCCACTGCCTGTTCACCCCGTTACCATCCAGAAGGCGAGGTCAGTACAGGTGCATCAAAGCTGGGACCGAGAGACTGAAAAACAGCTTCTATCTCAAGGCCATCAGACTGCTAAACAGCCATCACTAGCCCAGAGAGGCTGCTGCCTTCATGGAGACCCAATCACTAGCCACTTTAACAAATGGATCACTAGTCACTTTAATGCCACTTTAAATAATGCCACTTTAATAATGTTTACATATCTTACATTACTCATATCACATGTATATACTGTATTTTATAACATCTATTGCACCTTGCCTATGCCCAGATGTGTGTGTATTAGGTAGTTGTTGAGGAATTGTTAGGTTACTTGTTAGATATTACTGCACTGTCGGAACTAGAAGCGCACGCATTTCACTAAACTCGCATTAACATCTGCTAACCATGTGACCAATAACATCTGCTAACCATGTGTATGTTACCAATAACATCTGCTAACCATGTGTATGTTACCAATAACATCTGCTAACCATGTGACCAATAACATCTGCTAACCATGTGACCAATAACATCTGCTAACCTTGTGACCAATAACATCTGCTAACCACGTGACCAATAACATCTGCTACCCATGTGACCAATAACATCTGCTAACCTTGTGACCAATAACATCTGCTACCCATGTGACCAATAACATCTGCTACCCATGTGACCAATAACATCTGCTACCCATGTGACCAATAACATCTGCTAACCATGTGACCAATAACATCTGCTAACCTTGTGACCAATAACATCTGCTAACCACGTGACCAATAACATCTGCTACCCATGTGACCAATAACATCTACTAACCATGTGTATGTGACCAATAACATCTGGTAACCATGAGACCAATAACATTTGCTAACCATGTGACCAATAACATCTGCTAACCATGTGACCAATACCATCTGCTAACCATGTGTATGTGACCAATATCATCTGCTAACCATGTGTATGTTACCAATAACATCTGCTAACCACGTGACCAATAACATCTGCTAACCATGTGTACGTGACCAATAACATCTGCTAACCATGTGACCAATAACATCTGCTAACCACGTGACCAATAACATCTGCTAACCACGTGACCAATAACATCTGCTAACCACGTGACCAATAACATCTGCTAACCACGTGACCAATAACATCTACTAACCACATGACCATTAACATGTTTTTAGATTTGATGTTTAATCTGTGTTTTCAGTGTTAAATGAGTGGTTTCCACTATAGAGTTCCACGTATGATGTTTGAGGAAGTGTTTTACTTCCTGCTCTCAGGTGACTTTAAACGCAGACTACCCAGAACCCCCTCCACTGGCACTATGTCCTCGGCAGACGACCTCGATGAGAGACAGCCACCTTCACCCTCAGACAATGGTAAGAGAGAGAGAGAGACTGTCTGTCTAAAGAGCTGTCATTAATACAGCCAAGGTCTGAAGTTGTTCTGGTCAGTTTTGGTGTGTGCGTCTGTGTGTATCTCTGCATGTGTGAGGACCGGTGAGCTTCAACCCTCACACAAAATGTTTTTTTTTTTTGTTTGTTTTTTTACTCTGCACAGCTGTAGGGATGAGGTGTGTTGGTTTTGGCTTGCGGCCACAGCTAGCTAGTTCCTGTCTTTAGCCTGAACTCTCTCCCTGTAGGGGAATGTGTTATTTTTTGATCAACTCTTTGTTGTTCGAGGCATCAGGGACTTCTGCTACTGTTAAAACCAACTCAATACCACCACTAATCCTCTCTGGGTTATTATTAATGTGGATATTCAATTATAAGGACAATTAATTAATATGATTAGATCAATGGAGGTTGTTGGAATATTTCTGTAAAGTTGTTCTGAATGT
>NC_056438.1:79860908-79878408 GCF_018296145.1 Oncorhynchus tshawytscha | reverse complement strand
AATATCTATCCTCCAGTCTAATATCTATCCTCCAATCTAATATCTATCCTCCAATCTAGGATCTATCCTCCAATCTAGGATCTATCCTCCAATCTAGGATCTATCCTCCAGTCTAATATCTATCCTCCAGTCTAATATCTATCCTCCATATCTAATATCTATCCTCCATATCTAATATCTATCCTCCAATCTAATATCTATCCTCCAGTCTAATATCTATCCTCCAATCTAATATCTATCCTCCAATCTAGGATCTATCCTCCAATCTAGGATCTATCCTCCAGTCTAATATCTATCCTCCAGTCTAATATCTCTCCTTCAATCTAATATCTCTCCTCCAATCTAAGTGTGTTTGTCTCTCTGTCTACTGTCTCAGTGCTCCCATGTCTTTCTCTGTCTACTGTCTCAGTGCTCCCATGTCTCTCCCTGTCTACTGTCTCAGTGCTCCCATGTCTCTCTCTCTCTCCTCCAATCTAAGTGTGTTTCTCTCCCTGTCTACTCTCTCAGTGCTCCCATGTCTCTCCATGTCTCTCCCTGTCTACTGTCTCAGTGCTCCCATGTCTCTCCATGTCTCTCTCTGTCTACTGTCTCAGTGCTCCCATGTCTCTCTCTGTCTCTCCCTGTCTACTGTCTCAGTGCTCCCATGTCTCTCTCTGTCTCTCTCTGTCTACTGTCTCAGTGCTCCCATGTCTCTCCCTGTCTCTCTCTGTCTACTGTCTCAGTGCTCCCATGTCTCTCTCTGTCTACTGTCCCAGTGCTCCCATGTCTCTCTCTGTCTCTTGTCTCAGTGCTCCCATGTCTCTCTCTGTCTCTCTCTGTCTCTTGTCTCAGTGCTCCCATGTCTCTCCCTGTCTCTCTCTGTCTACTGTCTCAGTGCTCCCATGTCTCTCTCTGTCTACTGTCTCAGTGCTCCCATGTCTCTCTCTGTCTCTTGTCTCAGTGCTCCCATGTCTCTCTCTGTCTCTTGTCTCAGTGCTCCCATGTCTCTCTCTGTCTCTCTCTGTCTCTTGTCTCAGTGCTCCCATGTCTCTCCTACTGTCTCAGTGTCTCTCTCTGTCTACTGTCTCAGTGCTCCCATGTCTCTCTCTGTCTACTGTCTCAGTGCTCCCATGTCTCACTGTGCTCCCACTGTCTCAGTGCTCCCATGTCTCTCTCTGTCTCTTGTCTCAGTGCTCCCATGTCTCTCTCTGTCTACTGTCTCAGTGCTCCCATGTCTCTCCCTGTCTACTGTCTCAGTGCTCCCATGTCTCTCCCTGTCAGTGCTCCCATGTCTCTCTCTGTCTACTGTCTCAGTGCTCCCATGTCTCTCCCTGTCTACTGTCTCAGTGCTCCCATGTCTCTCCCTGTCTCTCTCTGTCTACTGTCTCAGTGCTCCCATGTCTCTCTCTGTCTACTGTCTCAGTGCTCCCATGTCTCTCTCTCTCCTCCTATCTAAGTGTGTTTCTCTCTCTGTCTCTCTCTGTCTACTGTCTCAGTGCTCCCTGTCTCTCTCTGTCTACTGTCTCAGTGCTCCCATGTCTCTCTCTCTCCTCCTATCTAAGTGTGTTTCTCTCTCTGTCTCTCTCTGTCTACTGTCTCAGTGCTCCCATGTCTCTCCCTCTCCTCCTAAGTGTGTTTCTCTCTCTGTCTCTCTCTGTCTACTGTCTCAGTGCTCCCATGTCTCTCTCTCTCCTCCTATCTAAGTGTGTTTCTCTCTCTGTCTCTCTCTGTCTACTGTCTCAGTGCTCCCTGGCGTGTCATAAGAAGTGTCTGGAGACTCTGGCCATCCAGTGTGGTCATAAGAAACTGCAGGGAAGACTACAGCTGTTTGGGATAGACTTTACCCAGGCAGCGAAGAACAGCCCAGATGGGATCCCCTTCATCATCAGGAAGTGTACCTCTGAGATCGAGAACAGAGCGCTCAACCTCAAGGTAAAACCCATACTGTTATAAAGCCAAGGTATACTGTGTAACCATAACAACTGACATGTATATATACAGTCACCACTATAATTATTGGCACCCTTGATAAAGATACTGAGCTATATTGTACGCACAAAAATCATTTAAACATTTAATTATTCTATGCTAATACAATCGCTTCGAGAAAGAGATGGGGTTGGAAATGATTGGATCCCCTGTTTTCAATACACCAGTACCCTCCCTGGTGAGGAGAACGACACTGAGCATTAAAAAAACAAAAAAAAAACAGAGGGATTTTAGACCTTTCCCCCATACAGAATCTTTCCAGATCCTTGATATCCTTCGTCTGTTCTTATGGACTGACCCTCTTCAAATCAAACCACAGGTTTTCAATGGGGTTCAAGTCCAGAGACTGAGATGGCCATTGTAAAATGTTGGTTCAATGATTACAAAAGACAAGAACTTCAATAAATAACTAATTAATTAATAATTTATAAATAGGCAACAAAAACTTCATCAAACCAGCTGATTTGTGAAGTCAATAATATATTAATGAAGGATCGCCATCTTTACTTCTCCTCTGCTAGCTAGCCAACTAAAGCTAACACACGATCACATCAAGCAGCAGAAATGACAACAAACTATGTGCGTTTTGGTTTCTTTTACCTTTTCTATTGGAGATTTATTTCGATATATCCATTACAATGATGCTGATAACTGAATTTGCCTGGCTCATAGAAGCTGTCAGTCTTGTCACGTTTATATGCATGGCACGGTGCCCAAAAAACCTGCAACGTGTTGCACAGGTCAGATAGGCACACAGTGAGGCTTATATTAACCCCCGTTGTACCAAAATAAATGCTAGGCTAGTAGTATGGGGAAATATTGTGTTGACACTCTTTTTTCCAGGAAAGATTACGTTTATAAATTGACTGGCTGGGCTGTGGGATAGTGGATTCCAATGGAACTGTTAACAGGCATTACTCAGGGAATGTGGGTGATTGTGGTGCTATAACTGTAAAAAGAGATTTAACTTGTCCAGATACACTCTCATTTAAATGATTTGCCATTCTCATAGTCTCTAATGTGCAATACATTAGTGCAATAACTGAAGCTAATGGGCTTTGATGTTGGTGATCTGGTGTATTGTGTGTGTGTTTGTCCAGGGAATCTACCGTGTGAACGGGGCTAAGTCTCGTGTGGAGAAGCTGTGTCAGGCGTTTGAGAACGGCAAAGACCTGGTAGAGCTCTCTGACCTCTCACCCCACGACATCGCCAACGTGCTCAAACTCTACTTGAGACAGGTGGGACACTGTCCACTTTCTGTTTTTTTTTCTCAATTAAAATGGCGATAAAGAGCATCCTTGTTTTACACTGCTAGATCATTCTTATGTAATAATGTACAACACATTTCCCAAAGATATTGATTGATTACTTGATTGATGAATATCTTCTGTAGTTACCAGAGCCGTTGATCCTGTACCGCTACTATAATGACTTCATCGGATTGGCCAAGGAGAGCCAGAGGGTCATCATCGAAGAGAAGGCTGTAGCCAGGGTCCTCCAGGAACATGGGCGGCCAGGGGGTGAACAACCCCGACCAGGAGGCACCCAGTCAGGGGTAGAGGGAGAGCAGCCTCCCCTGACGACCAGACAACCTGGAGGAGGAGAGCTGCCCAAACAGCCCAGTATCAAACTCAACAGAGTCATCTTTAAGATTAGAGACCTGTTACGACAGCTTCCTCCTGCACACTACAGGACCCTCCGCTTCCTCACGGCACACCTACATAGGTAAAGAGATGGGTGGAAGCACATGCATGCACCCCACCCCCTCACACACCCCTCACACACCCCACCCCCTCACACACCCCACCCCCTCACCTCCCCTCACACACCCCACCCCTCACACACCCCACCCCTCCTCACCTCCCCTCACACACCCCACCCCTCACACACCCCACCCCCTCATCACATGCCCCACACACCCCTCCCCTCATCACATCCCCCACACACACCCCACCCCCTTACCTCCTTCTCCACCTCCCCTCACACACCCCAACCCCTCATCTCCCTCACACACCCCACCCCTCACACACCCCACCCCCTCACCTCCCCTCACACACCCCACGCCCTTACCTCCTTCTCCACCTCCCCTCACACACCCCAACCCCTCATCTCCCTCTCCACACCCCCTCTTACTCCCCCTCCCCTCACCACCCACCCGCCACACACCCCGTTATTTATGTTATTTATCTCTTCCCCTAGGGTGACGGAGCAGGCAGAGGAGAACAAGATGACAGCCAGTAATCTGGGCATTATCTTTGGCCCTACGCTGGTCAAACCCCGACAGACTGACGCAGAGGTCTCCCTGTCTTCTCTGGTTGACTACCCCTACCAGGTGAGTTCCTGTTAACCCTACCAGGTTAGTTCCTGTTAACCCTACCAGGTGAGTTGCTGTTAATTCTTACCCTACCAGGTGAGTTCCTGTTAACCCTACCAGGTGAGTTCCTGTTAACCCTACCAGGTGAGTTGCTGTTAATTCTTACCCTACCAGGTGAGTTCTAGTTAACCCTAACCCTAGCAGGTATGTACCTGTAGACTACCCCTAACCCTACCAGGTATATATACCTGTAGACTACCCCTAACCCTACCAGGTATATGTACCTGTATACTAACTCTACCAGGTATGTACCTGTATACTAACCCTAACCCTACCAGGTATATATACCTGTATACTAACCCTAGCAGGTATGTACCTGTAGACTATCCCTAACCCTACCAGGTATATATACCTGTAGACTACCCTAACCCTACCAGGTATATATACCTGTAGACTACCCCTAACCCTACCAGGTATATATACCTGTAGACTACCCTAACCCTACCAGGTATATATACCTGTAGACTACCCTAACCCTACCAGGTATATGTACCTGTATACTAACCCTAACCCTACCAGGTATATATACCTGTATACTAACCCTACCAGGTATATACCTGTATACTAACTCTACCAGGTATATACCTGTAGACTACCCCTAACCCTACCAGGTATATATACCTGTAGACTACCCTAACCCTACCAGGTATATATACCTGTATACTAACCCTAACCCTACCAGGTATATACCTGTAGACTACCCCTAACCCTACCAGGTATATATACCTGTAGACTACCCCTAACCCTACCAGGTATATATACCTGTAGACTACCCCTAACCCTACCAGGTATATATACCTGTATACTAACCCTAACCCTACCAGGTATATATACCTGTATACTAACCCTAACCCTACCAGGTATATATACCTGTATACTACCCCTAACCCTACCAGGTATATATACCTGTAGACTACCCCTAACCCTACCAGGTATATGTACCTGTATATAACTAACCCTACCAGGTATATATACCTGTAGACTACCCCTAACCCTACCAGGTATATATACCTGTATACTACCCCTAACCCTACCAGGTATATGTACCTGTATACTAACCCTACCAGGTATATATACCTGTAGACTACCCCTAACCCTACCAGGTATATATACCTGTATACTACCCCTAACCCTACCAGGTATATATACCTGTAGACTACCCCTAACCCTACCAGGTATATATACCTGTATACTACCCCTAACCCTACCAGGTATATATACCTGTAGACTACCCCTAACCCTACCAGGTATATATACCTGTAGACTACCCCTAACCCTACCAGGTATATATACCTGTAGACTACCCCTAACCCTACCAGGTATATATACCTGTATACTACCCCTAACCCTACCAGGTATATATACCTGTAGACTACCCCTAACCCTACCAGGTATATATACCTGTAGACTACCCTAACCCTACCAGGTATATATACCGGTAGACTACCCTAACCCTACCAGGTATATATACCTGTATACTACCCTAACCCTACCAGGTATATATACCTGTATACTACCCCTAACCCTACCAGGTATATATACCTGTAGACTACCCCTAACCCTACCAGGTATATATACCTGTATACTACCCCTAACCCTACCAGGTATATATACCTGTAGACTACCCTAACCCTACCAGGTATATATACCTGTAGACTACCCCTAACCCTACCAGGTATATATACCTGTATACTACCCCTAACCCTACCAGGTATATATACCTGTAGACTACCCCTAACCCTACCAGGTATATATACCTGTAGACTACCCCTAACCCTACCAGGTATATGTACCTGTATACTAACCCTACCAGGTATATATACCTGTAGACTACCCCTAACCCTACCAGGTATATATACCTGTAGACTACCCCTAACCCTACCAGGTATATATACCTGTATACTACCCCTAACCCTACCAGGTATATATACCTGTAGACTAACCCTAACCCTACCAGGTATATGTACCTGTATACCCTAACCCTACCAGGTATATATACCTGTAGACTACCCCTAACCCTACCAGGTATATATACCTGTATACTAACCCTAACCCTACCAGGTATATGTACCTGTATACTAACCCTACCAGGTATATATACCTGTAGACTACCCCTAACCCTACCAGGTATATATACCTGTATACTACCCCTACCAGGTATATGTACCTGTATACTAACTCTACCAGGTATGTACCTGTAGACTACCCCTAACCCTACCAGGTATATACCTGTAGACTACCCCTAACCCTACCAGGTATATGTACCTGTAGACTCCCCCTAACCCTACCAGGTATATATACCTGTATACTAACCCTAACCCTACCAGGTATATGTACCTGTATACTAACTCTACCAGGTATGTACCTGTAGACTACCCCTAACCCTACCAGGTATATATACCTGTAGACTACCCCTAACCCTACCAGGTATATGTACCTGTATACTAACCCTACCAGGTATATACCTGTAGACTACCCCTAACCCTACCAGGTATATGTACCTGTATACTAACCCTAACCCTACCAGGTATATGTACCTGTATACTAACCCTACCAGGTATATATACCTGTAGACTACCCTAACCCTACCAGGTATATATACCTGTATACTACCCCTAACCCTACCAGGTATATATACCTGTAGACTACCCCTAACCCTACCAGGTATATATACCTGTATACTACCCCTAACCCTACCAGGTATATATACCTGTAGACTACCCCTAACCCTACCAGGTATATATACCTGTAGACTACCCTAACCCTACCAGGTATATATACCTAGACTACCCCTAACCCTAACCCTACCAGGTATATATACCTGTATACTACCCCTAACCCTACCAGGTATATATACCTGTAGACTACCCCTAACCCTACCAGGTATATATACCTGTAGACTACCCCTAACCCTACCAGGTATATATACCTGTAGACTACCCCTAACCCTACCAGGTATATATACCTGTATACTACCCCTAACCCTACCAGGTATATATACCTGTATACTACCCCTAACCCTACCAGGTATATATACCTGTAGACTACCCCTAACCCTACCAGGTATATATACCTGTATACTACCCCTAACCCTACCAGGTATATATACCTGTATACTACCCCTAACCCTACCAGGTATATATACCTGTAGACTACCCCTAACCCTACCAGGTATATATACCTGTATACTACCCCTAACCCTACCAGGTATATATACCTGTAGACTACCCCTAACCCTACCAGGTATATATACCTGTAGACTACCCCTAACCCTACCAGGTATATGTACCTGTATACTAACCCTACCAGGTATATATACCTGTAGACTACCCCTAACCCTACCAGGTATATATACCTGTAGACTACCCCTAACCCTACCAGGTATATATACCTGTACTACTACCCTAACCCTACCAGGTATATATACCTGTATACTAACCCTAACCCTACCAGGTATATGTACCTGTATACTAACCCTACCAGGTATATACCTGTAGACTACCCCTAACCCTACCAGGTATATATACCTGTATACTAACCCTAACCCTACCAGGTATATGTACCTGTATACTAACCCTACCAGGTATATACCTGTAGACTACCCCTAACCCTACCAGGTATATATACCTGTAGACTACCCCTAACCCTACCAGGTATATATACCTGTAGACTACCCTAACCCTACCAGGTATATGTACCTGTAGACTACTAACCCTACCAGGTATATATACCTGTAGACTACCCCTAACCCTACCAGGTATATATACCTGTAGACTACCCCTAACCCTACCAGGTATATGTACCTGTATACTAACCCTACCAGGTATATATACCTGTAGACTACCCCTAACCCTACCAGGTATATATACCTGTATACTAACCCTAACCCTACCAGGTATATGTACCTGTATACTAACCCTAACCCTACCAGGTATATGTACCTGTATACTAACCCTACCAGGTATATACCTGTATACTAACCCTAACCCTACCAGGTATATGTACCTGTATACTAACCCTACCAGGTATATACCTGTATACTAACCCTAACCCTACCAGGTATATGTACCTGTATACTAACCCTAACCCTACCAGGTATATGTACCTGTATACTAACCCTACCAGGTATATACCTGTATACTAACCCTAACCCTACCAGGTATATGTACCTGTATACTAACCCTACCAGGTATATACCTGTATACTAACCCTAACCAGGTATATGTACCTATACTACTAACCCTACCAGGTATATGTACCTGTATACCCTAACCCTACCAGGTATATACCTGTATACTAACCCTAACCCTACCAGGTATATACCTGTATACTAACCCTACCAGGTATATACCTGTAGACTACCCCTAACCCTACCACCTGTAGACTACCCTAACCCTACCAGGTATATGTACCTGTATACTAACCCTACCAGGTATATACCTGTAGACTACCCTAACCCTACCAGGTATATATACCTGTATACTAACTCTACCAGGTATATACCTGTAGACTACCCCTAACCCTACCAGGTATATATACCTGTATACTAACTCTACCAGGTATGTACCTGTAGACTACCCCTAACCCTACCAGGTATATATACCTGTATACTAACCCTAACCCTACCAGGTATATATACCTGTATACTAACCCTACCAGGTATATACCTGTATACTAACTCTACCAGGTATATACCTGTAGACTACCCCTAACCCTACCAGGTATATATACCTGTATACTAACCCTAACCCTACCAGGTATATATACCTGTATACTAACTCTACCAGGTATATACCTGTAGACTACCCCTAACCCTACCAGGTATATACCTGTATACTAACTCTACCAGGTATATACCTGTAGACTACCCCTAACCCTACCAGGTATATATACCTGTATACTAACCCTAACCCTACCAGGTATATATACCTGTATACTAACCCTAACCCTACCAGGTATATATACCTGTAGACTACCCTAACCCTACCAGGTATATGTACCTGTATACTAACCCTAACCCTACCAGGTATATGTACCTGTATACTAACCCTACCAGGTATATACCTGTAGACTACCCCTAACCCTACCAGGTATATGTACCTGTAGACTCCCCCTAACCCTACCAGGTATATATACCTGTATACTAACCCTAACCCTACCAGGTATATGTACCTGTATACTAACTCTACCAGGTATGTACCTGTAGACTACCCCTAACCCTACCAGGTATATGTACCTGTATACTAACCCTAACCCTACCAGGTATATGTACCTGTATACTAACCCTAACCCTACCAGGTATATGTACCTGTATACTAACCCTACCAGGTATATACCTGTAGACTACCCCTAACCCTACCAGGTATATGTACCTGTAGACTCCCCCTAACCCTACCAGGTATATATACCTGTATACTAACCCTAACCCTACCAGGTATATATACCTGTATACTAACCCTAACCCTACCAGGTATATATACCTGTATACTAACTCTACCAGGTATATACCTGTAGACTACCCCCTAACCCTACCAGGTATATATACCTGTATACTAACCCTAACCCTACCAGGTATATATACCTGTATACTAACCCTAACCCTACCAGGTATATGTACCTGTATACTAACCCTACCAGGTATATACCTGTAGACTACCCCTAACCCTACCAGGTATATGTACCTGTATACTAACTCTACCAGGTATGTACCTGTAGACTACCCCTAACCCTACCACCTGTAGACTACCCCTAACCCTACCAGGTATATGTACCTGTATACTAACCCTACCAGGTATATACCTGTAGACTACCCCTAACCCTACCGGGTATATGTACCTGTATACTAACTCTACCAGGTATGTACCTGTAGACTACCCCTAACCCTACCACCTGTAGACTACCCCTAACCCTACCAGGTATATGTACCTGTATACTAACCCTACCAGGTATATATACCTGTAGACTACCCCTAACCCTACCAGTTATATATACCTGTAGACTACTCCTAACCCTACCAGGTATGTACCTGTAGACTACCCCTAACCCTACCAGGTATATGTACCTGTAGACTAACTCTACCAGGTATGTACCTGTAGACTACCCCTAACCCTACCAGGTATATGTACCTGTACACTACCCCCTTATTTTTTTATAACAGTGTTGCCTGTGAAAGAACTTGAAAACATCTAAATTATAAACGTTATAAACATTTGTTTTGTCCCCTTTATTGACTGTTGTCACTCCCAGGCTCTGATGGTGGAGCTGCTGGTACGTCACTTCCAGGTCATCTTTGACTTGTCCAGCCCCTCTTCCTACCCCCCCACCACCACCTCCACGGTGGGCCAGTCCTCCCCCCGACTCACCTCTCAGGAGAAGGAGCAGAGACTCAGCCCCTCCTCCTACCCCCCCACCACCACCTCCACGGTGGGCCAGTCCTCCCCCCGACTCACGCCTCAGGAAAAGGAGCAGAGACTCAGCCGCCACTCCACCTCCCTGCTCGACATGAAGGAGGTGAGGAGGTCCAAGTGTCTTTTAATGATTCAACCGTTTATGCAAAGGGAGGAGGTGAACTCTGAAGTCTCAGGAGCAGTTGGGGGGAGGGATAAGGGTTCATTAGGATCAGAACTTTTTATTATACCAATCAAAGCATAGGTGGCAGTTGTATGAGGTTGTATGAGGTTGTATGAGGTTGTATGAGTTAGTATGAGGGTGTATGAGATTGTATGTAAAGATTGGCCACCTTGGTTAGAATCAATTGACTGTTTATCTTTGTTGTCGTTCTTTGATGTTCCGAACCGTCTCCAAGCAGAGTGCCAAAGTCGACAAGAGGCACTCGTCAGTCATCCAGTCCTCTCAAACCCTGGATGATGTGAGAGAGGTGAAGACAGACAGGACAGGACCAGACAGGAGAGAGTTAACAGCCGGCTCCTCCTCCTCTGCTGCTGGCTCCTCCTCCTCTGCTGCTGGCTCTGCCTCGGTTAGTTGGTTTGTTTCTGAGTGAGAGAGTGAAATAGTGAGAGAGTGATTAATTTAGTTATGAAATGTTTTTTAACAAGGACAATGCACATAAATGTACTTTTCAGGTTCAACATCAATGCTAAAGTGTCAGAGTTAGGGGTTAGCAACACACCACAACACATTTTATTTTGTCCTGTAGGTCCAGAGATCTACCCTGGTGTTTGGCCGTCCCAGCCTCAACCTCTCCTCCTCTGCTACGGCCCAGAAGGTCCAGCTCCGGCCCCAGCGCGCTAGAATCCTGTCTCGACCAATCAGCATGCCCCTGGAGCGCTTGCCCCTCCCCACCCCCTCACAGGTCACCACCCATCACTTTAACTGCTGTTGTATTCATTGTACATATTGTGTTGTGATTGTTTTTTAATGTTGTGTACTATTGTTTTTTGTTGTTTTTAACTATGGCTGTAAGGATGAACCTTCATGGGGATTAAATATAGTACACTCATCTCATCTCTCAGGTGCTCGACAGAAACAGCCGTAACAACAACGCTGCCATCACGTTGGATCCCACCGCTAACACCATCGTGGAGTCAGCCGAGCCGGAGAAGCCTCGGATTGGTGGGGGGTCAAGGGTCAGTACCTATTACATCGACACCCAGCAGGCCGTGCAGCGGAGGCCCTGGGACAGGAAGTACAAACACTACGACGTCACGCCACGCACCGCCATGATCATGGCTAACTTACCGCCGGCCGGTACTAGCCCTGGCCCAAAACCGGGGAAACAGCCGACGATGCCGACACAACTGTCCGTGTCTGGGACAACCAGCTCTGCTCTCCCATCCAGTAGTGGTTTCAGCACTATATTCCCCAGCAACCCATACACAGTGTTGTTGAAGGCTAGCCAGGCGTCCACAAGAGACAGAGAGGAGACTAAGGATAGGCCTAACTCTGCTGCTGGAGGTGGTGGGGAGACCAGAACATCTACCAACTCCCCCATAAAGTTCAGACAACCAAGGATTCTGCAGCCTCCACCCGGAACCTTCTATAAGCCGTCTGGTTATTCAGGCGCCAGAGGCTGGCCATCATTAAGTACCTCTGGGACCACTAGCCTCACCAAAATGTCCCCAACTTCTCCTACTGGTAAAGCCTCTTCCCAGACTTCTCCTACTGGTAAAGCCTCTTCCCAGACTTCTCCTACTGGTAAGGCCTCTTCCCAGACTTCTCCTACTGTTAAAACCTTCTCACCAACCTCCCCTACTGTTAAAACCTTCTCACCAACCTCCCCTACTGTTAAAACCTTCTCACCAACCTCCCCTACTGTTAAAACCTTCCCAACCTCCCCTACTGTTAAAACCTTCCCATCCTCCCCTACTGTTAAAAACTTCCCAACCTCCCCTACTGTCACTGCTCCTCTCCCCCTCTCTTCCTCCCAATCCTCCAGCATGACTTTCTCCTCTTCTCCTATGGTTACCACCACCACCACCCCATCCCCTACTGCCACTTACATCCTTCAAACCCCACACCTTCCCACACACACTCTACAGGACTCTGTGGACAGCTCTGTTAGTGTTGACCCCGAGGTCACGACCTCCGCTGACCTTTCCCCCCGCCAGTCCCCTCCCCCCAGCAGCCCAGAGGACCCCAGCCCGCCCGAGGTCGTCCCGCTGCAACAAAGACTGAGACCCCGGCCCAGACCCGGCGCTCGCCTGCAGGAGTTAGAACACAGAGAGGCCCATTTTGTCTGAACTGCAAAAGTAGACTTCAGTAGTCTGATATCATCACACACAGACAGGGCCACTTCCTGCTTACAAAAAGACTACTGGTATGTCTTTAAGAATAGGGAGGGCATCGCTTGGGAAGAACCAATGGTGGAACTGTTGGGAGATATTTGGGAGAACGTTGCTGTTGACGTCTGTAAGCAGGAAGTTGTCCCCACTGTATGATGATGTCATATTGCTGTCTACCTTTGAAGCCAGATATATTTTGTCTGTGTGTGTGTACAGTGTGTGTGTGTGTGTGTACAGTGTGTGCAGTGTGTGTGTGTGTACAGTGTGTGTGTGTGTACAGTGTGTGTGTATGTACAGTGTGTGTGTGTGTGTGTGTACAGTGTGTGTACAGTGTGTGTGTGTGTAACTATGTTGTTACGGTGTATCTCTGTACCATATTATATATTGGGGGAACAGTACTATTATATTGACGCCAAGACAAGATGTGTGAAAGGAACACACTGAAAGTGTTACATTAGACGTGTTTAATATATTCTATGTTTACAGTCCTCACAAACAGAAGCATAATCTGTGAACAGTCGCTCCCTAGACATTTGGAACAAGCATTTAGGCTGGTATTCAATCTATTGCAGATACAGGATTTCCAGATAGCAGCGGACAAACTTTTATACCAAAGGTTAATTTTCACATGTAGCTGTCCATTTCTGTGTGTAAGTGTCAACTCCATCCATTTATTTGCTGCTATGCAAATAAAATGCACTTCTCAAACCGCTATCCAGAAACCCACTATCTCCAATTAATACATCTGATGTCCTGGTCAATACTGCCTGTTACATCTGATGTCCTGGTCAACACTGACTGTTACATCTGATGTCCTGGTCAACACTGAACTGTTACATCTGATGTCCTGGTCAATACTGAACTGTTACATCTGATGTCCTGGTCAACACTGAACTGTTACATCTGATGTCCTGGTCAACACTGCCTGTTTTTGTTACAAATTGGTTCTACCTGCCATTACTGCCAGGTCATCTATAGATGCTATCTGCCATTACTGCCATGTAATCAATATATTCTACCTGCCATTACTGCCATGTCATCAATATATTCTACCTGCCATCAATAGATTCTACCTGCCATCAATAGATTCTACCTGCCATTACTGCCATGTAATCAATAGATTCTACCTGCCATTACTGCCATGCCATCAATAGATTCTACCCGCCATTACTGCCATGTCATCAATAGATTCTACCTGCCATGTCATCAATAGATTCTACCTGCCATTACTGCCATGTCATCAATAGATTCTACCTGCCATTACTGCCATGTAATCAATAGATTCTACCTGCCATTACTGCCATGTAATCAATAGATTCTACCTGCCATCAATAGATTCTACCTGCCATCAATAGATTCTACCCGCCATTACTGCCATGTCATCAATAGATTCTACCTGCCATTACTGCCATGTCATCAATATATTCTACCTGTCATCATTAGATTGTACCTGCCATTACTGCCATGTCATCAATAGATTCTACCTGCCATTACTGCCATGTCATCAATATATTCTACCTGCCATTACTGCCATGTAATCAATATATTCTACCTGTCATCATTAGATTGTACCTGCCATTACTGCCATGTCATCAATAGATTCTACCTGCCATTACTGCCATGTCATCAATAGATTCTACCTGCCATTACTGCCATGCCATCAATAGATTCTACCCGCCATTACTGCCATGTCATCAATAGATTCTACCTGCCATGTCATCAATAGATTCTACCTGCCATTACTGCCATGTCATCAATAGATTCTACCTGCCATTACTGCCATGTAATCAATAGATTCTACCTGCCATTACTGCCATGTAATCAATAGATTCTACCTGCCATCAATAGATTCTACCTGCCATCAATAGATTCTACCCGCCATTACTGCCATGTCATCAATAGATTCTACCTGCCATTACTGCCATGTCATCAATAGATTCTACCCGCCATTACTGCCATGTCATCAATAGATTCTACCTGCCATTACTGCCATGTCATCAATAGATTCTACCCGCCATTACTGCCATGTCATCAATAGATTCTACCTGCCATTACTGCCATGTCATCAATAGATTCTACCTGCCATTACTGCCATGTAATCAAAGATTCTACCTGCCATTACTGCCATGTCATCAATAGATTCTACCTGCCATTACTGCCATGTCATCAATAGATTCTACCTGCCATTACTGCCATGTCATCAATAGATTCTACCTGCCATTACTGCCATGTCATCAATAGATTCTACCTGCCATTACTGCCATGTCATCAATAGATTCTACCTGCCATTACTGCCATGTCATCAATAGATTCTACCTGCCATTACTGCCATGTCATCAATAGATTCTATCTGCCATTACTGCCATGTCATCAATAGATTCTGTCTGCCATTACTGCCATGTAATCAATAGATTCTACCTGTCATCAATAGATTCTACCTGCCATTACTGCCATGTCATCAATAGATTCTACCTGCCATTACTGCCATGTCATCAATAGATTCTACCTGTCATTACTGCCATGTCATCAATAGATTCTACCTGCCATTACTGCCATGTCATCAATAGATTCTACCTGCCATTACTGCCATGAATGAAGTTACCCTTCTCAAATATATCATAGCATCAAGTCCTTGTCGTAATGTTACAGAGAAGCATTTTATTTGTTTTGTTGGGAGTTAAAATACCTGTATTATATGTTAGTTTTTACTTGTACATTTACACAGCACATGAAATGTTCTATGTTGTTCCTGTATCGTATGTCATGTGATTTGATTCTAGCTACATTAATTAATTAAGCACTTACTTAATTCAGGTCCAACGTTTTTATGTTTTCCAAACTTTTAAACATGTCTGTCATCGCAATACATTCCACAGAGAAGAGATGGAAGCATTTTATAAAGTGAGACCAAAAAAAAAAGTTTCAACATTTACAAAAAAATATATAATAATAATAATAATTCACCCATATTCCTGTTCAGATTATAATAATCTAAATCGTATGTATCTATATCTGTTTTTTTTTTATATGTGACATATAAACTGCAAGGTTTTGTTTCAGTAAATTGTTTGTAACTACAAAAAAAGACAAAATGCAAAAAATGTCTTGCATTAAATTAAAGTATAGTTGACAGTTTGAGTGTTGACATTTATTTTGTTATTAGCAAATGTCCACATAACTAATGTTCAATACATGAATATATACAGTACCAGTTATATATATATATATATATATATATATATATATATACACTATATATATATATATACACTATATATATATATATATATACACTATATATACAGTACCAGTTATATATATATACACTATTTATATACACACTATAGATATATATACACTATATATATACACACTATATATACAGTACCAGTTATATATATATATATATACACTATTTATATACACACTATAGATATATATACACTATATATATACACACTATATATACAGTACCAGTTATATATATATATATACACTATTTATATACACACTATAGATATATATACACTATATATATACACACTATATATACAGTACCAGTTATATATATATATATATATATATATACACTATATATATACACACTATAGATATATATACACTATATATATACACACTATATATACAGTACCAGTTATATATATATATATATACACTATATATACAGTACCAGTTATATGTATATATATACACTATATATATATATATATATATATATACATATATATATATATATATATATACACACTATAGAAATATATACACTATATATACAGTACCAGTTATATATATATATATATACATATATATATATACACACTATAGATATATATACATACCAGTTATATATATACACACTATATATACAGTACCATTTATATATATATATATACACTATATATATATACACTATAGATATATATACACTATATATATACACACTATATATACAGTACCAGTTATATATATATATATATAATATATATATATATACACTATATATACAGTACCAGTTATATATATATATATATATATATATATATATACACTATATATATATATATATATACACTATATATACAGTACCAGTTATATGTATATATATACACTATATATATATATATACACTATATATACACTATATATACAGTACCAGTTATATATATATACACTATATATACACTATATATACATATATATATATATACAGTACCAGTTATATATATATATACACTATATATACACACTATATATATATACACTATATATACAGTACCAGTTATATATATATATATACATATATATACACTATATATATATACACTATATATATACATACATATATATATATACACTATATATATATATACACTATATATATATATAGTTATATATA
>NC_056438.1:79833581-79846081 GCF_018296145.1 Oncorhynchus tshawytscha | reverse complement strand
TACACTCAGGTTGGAGTCATTAAAACTCGTTATTCAACCACTCCACAAATGTCTTATCAACAAACTATAGTTTTGGCAAGTCTGTTAGGACATCTACTTTGTGCATGACACAAGTCCTTTTTCCAACAATTGTTTACAGACAGATTATTTCACTTATAATTCACTGTATCACATTTCCAGTGGGTCAGAAGTTTACATACACTAAGTTTACTGTGCCTTTAAACAGCTTGGAAATTCCAGAAAATGATGTCATGGCTTTAGAAGCTTCTGATTTGAGTCAATTGGAGGTGTACCTGTGGATGTATTTCAAGGCCTACCTTCAAACTCAGTGACTTTTTGCTTGACATCATGGGGAAATCAAAAGAAATCAGCCAAGACCTCCACAAGTGAAATCAGCCAAAAATTGTAGACCTCCACAAGTCTGGTTCATCCTTGGGAGAAATGTCCAAATGCCTGAAGGTACCGCGTTCATCTGTACAAACAATAATACCCAAGTATAAACACCATGGGACCTCGCAGCCGTCATACCGCTCAGGAAGGAGACGCGTTCTGTCTCCTAGAGATGAACGTACTTTGGTGCGAAAAGTGCAAATCAATCCCAGAACAACAGCAAAGGACCTTGTGAAGATGCTGGAGGAAACAGGTACAACAGTATCTATATCCACAGTAAAACGAGTCCTATATCGACATAACCTGAAAGGCCACTCATCAAGGAAGAAGCCACTGCTCCAAAACCGCCATAAAAAGCCAGACTACGGTTTGCAACTGCACATGGGGACAAAGATCGTACTTTTTGGAGAAATGTCCTCTGGTCTGATGAAACAAAAATTGAACTGTTTGGCCATAATGACCATCGTTATGTTTGGAGCAAAAAGGGGGAGGCTTGCAAGCCGAAGAACACCATCCCAACTGTGAAGCACGGGGGTGGCAGCATCATGTTGTGGGGCTGCTTTTCTGCAGGAGGGACTGGTTTCACTTCACGAAATAGTTGGCATCATGATGAAAGAAAATGATGTGGATATATTGAAGCAACATCTCAAGACATCTGTCAGGAAGTTAAAGCTTGGTCGCAAATGTGTCTTCCAAATGGACAATGCCCCAAAGGATACTTCCAAAGTTGTGGCAAAATGGCTTAAGGACAACAGTCAAGGTATTGGAGTGGCCATCAAAAAGCCCTGACCTCAATCCTATAGAACATTTGTGGGCAGAACTGAAAATGCGTGTGCGAGCAAGGAGGCCCACAAACCTGTCTCAGTTACACCTGCTCGGTCAGGAGGAATGGGCCAAAATTCACCCAATTTATTGTGGGAATCTTGTGGAAGACTACCTGAAATGTTTGACCCAATTTGACCCAAATTTAAGCAATTTAAGGGCAATGCTACCAAATAATAATTGAGTGTATGTGTGTATGAATCTGTATATGTATATGTGAATGAATCTGATGAAAGAAATAAAAGCTGAAATAAATCATTCTCTCTACTATTATTCTGACATTTCACATTCTTAAAATAAAGTGGTGATCCTAACTGACCTAAGACACAACATTTTTACTAGGATTAAATTGTGAAAACACTGAGTTTAAATGTATTTGGCTAAGGTGTATGTAAATTTCCGACTTCAACTGTAGCTCCCATCACTACTCAAACAACGTTAAAACAACTTCAACAACCCCACAGCAGTCATGTTTAGTCAATGATTCGTCACAGTTACAGGTCTGAAACAAAATGGATGACTGTTTTCTTTTCTGTTGCTCCTGTGGCTGTGCTTGTTGAGCTGCCTCAGGACTAGGACGAGGAGATTAAGGGAATGGGATTAAGGAGGAGTGTTACTAACCTGGAAGAAGACAGCTGCCTTTACGCAGACAACAGTAAAGAGAGGAGAGGAGCGGCAACTGGGACTGAAGAAGAGAGCAGCAACTGGGACTGAAGAAGAGAGAAGAGAGGTAATTGGGACTGAAGAGAAGAGCAGTAAACTGAGACTTTTAATTTAACCAGAACAAATTCTTATTTCCAATGACAGCCTAGGAACAGTGAGTTAACTGCCTTGTTCAACAGATTTGTACCTTGTCAGCTCAGGGATTCAATCTTGCAACCTTTCGGCTACTAGTCCAAAGCTTTATCCCGTAGGCTACTGTTCTGCCGACTGAAGAAAAGATTGGTAACTGGGACTGAAGAGAAGAGAGATAACTGGGACTGAAGAGAGATAACTGGGACTGAAGAGAAGAGAGATAACTGGGACTGAAGAGAAGAGAGATAACTGGGACTGAAGAAAAGAGAGATAACTGGGACTGAAGAGAAGAGAGATAACTGGGACTGAAGAGAAGAGAGATAACTGGGACTGAAGAAAAGATTGGTAACTGGGACTGAAGAGAAGAGCCGTAACTGGGACTGAAGAGAAGAGAGATAACTGGGACTGAAGAGAAGAGAGATAACTGGGACTGAAGAGAAGAGAGATAACTGGGACTGAAGAGAAGAGAGATAACTGGGACTGAAGAGAAGAGAGATAACTGGGACTGAAGAGAAGAGAGATAACTGGGACTGAAGAGAAGAGAGATAACTGGGACTGAAGAGAAGAGAGATAACTGGGACTGAAGAAAAGAGAGATAACTGGGACTGAAGAGAAGAGAGATAACTGGGACTGAAGAGAAGAGAGATAACTGGGACTGAAGAGAAGAGAGATAACTGGGACTGAAGAGAAGAGAGATAACTGGGACTGAAGAGAAGAGAGATAACTGGGACTGAAGAGAAGAGAGATAACTGGGACTGAAGAGAAGAGCGATAACTGGGACTGAAGAGAAGAGAGAAAACTGGGACTGAAGAAAAGATTGGTAACTGGGACTGAAGAGAAGAGCCGTAACTGGGACTGAAGAGAAGAGAGATAACTGGGACTGAAGAGAAGAGAGATAACTGGGACTGAAGAGAAGATAGATAACTGGGACTGAAGAGAAGAGAGAACTGGGACTGAAGAAAAGAGAGATAACTGGGACTGAAGAGAAGAGAGATAACTGGGACTGAAGAGAAGAGAGATAACTGGGACTGAAGAAAAGAGAGATAACTGGGACTGAAGAGAAGAGAGATAACTGGGACTGAAGAGAAGAGAGATAACTGGGACTGAAGAAAAGAGAGATAACTGGGACTGAAGAGAAGATAGATAACTGGGACTGAAGAGAAGAGAGATAACTGGGACTGAAGAAAAGAGAGATAACTGGGACTGAAGAGAAGAGAGATAACTGGGACTGAAGAGAAGAGAGATAACTGGGACTGAAGAGAATAGAGATAACTGGGACTGAAGAGAAGAGAGATAACTGGGACTGATGAGAAGAGAGATAACTGGGACTGATGAGAAGAGAGATAACTGGGACTGAAGAGAAGAGAGATAACTGGGACTGAAGAGAAGAGAGATAACTGGGACTGAAGAGAAGAGAGATAACTGGGACTGAAGAGAAGAGAGATAACTGGGACTGATGAGAAGAGCTTTACTTACAGCTTCAACGTCTGGGATTATATTGCCTTTATTACATTATTTCTCTAGATGTATGATTACTCCATCTGTCTCCTAGAGGTAAGGATGTAATTGGTTTTGTCTTGGTAGATGAGTTCACTGTATAGGGTCAAGCAGTCCATGGGCCTAGGTCAAATGGACAAATTATAAGGCCCTAATTCATTGATAATTCACCTTAAACAAACTATACCGTATTGGCATTCAGACATAGGGATACATTTATCATGTCTCTGGACAGGGCTAGTTACTGTGTTGATTCCTTCCTTATTGTCTCTGGACAGGGCTAGTTACTGTGTTGATTCCTTCCTTATTGTCTCTGGACAGGGCTAGTTACTGTGTTGATTCCTTCCTTATTGTCTCTGGACAGGGCTAGTTACTGTGTTGATTCCTTCCTTATTGTCTCTGGATAGGGCTAGTTACTGTGTTGATTCTTTATCATGTCTCTGGTCAGGGCTAGTTACTGTGTTGATTCTTTATCATGTCTCTGGTCAGGGCTAGTTACTGTGTTGATTCTTTATCATGTCTCTGGTCAGGGCTAGTTACTGTGTTGATTCTTTATCATGTCTCTGGACAGGGCTAGTTACTGTGTTGATTCCTTCCTTATTGTCTCTGGACAGGGCTAGTTACTGTGTTGATTCCTTCCTTATTGTCTCTGGACAGGGCTAGTTACTGTGTTGATTCCTTCCTTATTGTCTCTGGACAGGGCTAGTTACTGTGTTGATTCCTTCCTTATTGTCTCTGGACAGGGCTAGTTACTGTGTTGATTCTTTATCATGTCTCTGGATAGGATTATTTACTGTGTTGTGACGGTGGACATTTTCTGGTACAGTTGGCTGGTTGGGTTTGGCAATGGCAGGATGACAGGATGACAGGATGACAGGATGGCAGGATGACAGGATGGCAGGATGACAGGATGACAGGATGACAGGATGACAGGATGGCAGGATGACAGGATGGCAGGATGACAGGATGGCAGGATGACAGGATGACTGGATGACAGGATGACAGGATGACAGGATGGCAGGATGACAGGATGACAGGATGGCAGGATGACAGGATGGCAGGATGGCAGGATGACTGGATGACAGGATGGCAGGATGACAGGATGAGAGGATGTGACAGGATGGCAGGATGACTGGATGACAGGATGACAGGATGACAGGATAACAGGATGGCAGGATGACAGTATGGCAGGTTTGGGATGTCAGTGCTGCTGGACCTTCTTGACCTATAATGTTAATTAGGATTCATGGCAGTATTCCTCTCCAGTCCAAATGACCTGATTTGACTTGGATTATGTATCGTATAATCACAAACTTGTTTTCTATGAACAGTATACACATTGAGACTAAATGATTACAAACTGGGAAGGAACATACCTGCATACCGTCTAACAATATATTTATGATGAGGGTAACACATGCTTTTACCATCTGAGATCACTAGGACATAGTTGGATCCGTTTCAATGAGGATGTCGTCCTTCTAAGTGCTATACGCAGAGTTGTTTTTGTCATCCCTAATTAGTATTTGAGTTACCGGATTTTAATGACCTACATTTTGTCAGACAGATAATGACAGCCTGTCAAATCCCTTTGGAAAGTACCCTCTGTCGTATTCTCTGTTCCAGGCCTGGTATTCCAGACAGCTGGTTGTCTACCTAGTACATCAGTCTGCCATGTCATAGTCCATCTGTTTCTCCTGTCGCTCCAAGCATCTGACATTTTCTGAAGTGGAGGAGCACACATGTGCAGTGCACCTGACTTTGACACCTGACACACACACACACACACACACACACACACACACACACACGCACACGCACGCGCACACACACCACTCGTCTGAATCATCTGTTTGACATAAAGTGGTGAACATTACCCTACTGTTGAAAGTTGTGCATTCCTCAGGTCTGACAGTGTAAGAGGACCCGGTGAGGGCTTGAGAAGCAGAGTGATGAATACAGGAAGTCAGATTCGCCTTCTGCTGTGGAAGAATTGGACTCTACGCAAGAGACAGAAGGTACTGCTAACTCGCTATCCCAACTGTCTTTCATCAACACGGTGTTGTATAAATTAATAAACGTTTTGTTCTTTTGAGTAAATCAACAACGAAACAGTTCAGTAACACCCTCCCTGGTGTGTCATATATCTGTTTCCTCTGTTGATATATATCCGTTTCCCCAGTTGATATATCTGCTTCCTCAGTTGATATATGTTTCCTCAGTTGATATATCTGGTTCCCCAGTTAATATATCTGCTTCCTCAGTTGATATATCTGCTTCCTCAGTTGATATATCCGTTTCCTCAGTTGATATATCCGTTTCCTCAGTTGATATATCCGTTTCCTCAGTTGATATATCCGTTTCCTCAGTTGATATATCCGTTTCCTCAGTTGATATATCTGTTTCCTCAGTTGATATATCCGTTTCCTCAGTTGATATATCCGTTTCCTCAGTTGATATATCCGTTTCCTCAGTTGATATATCCGTTTCCTCAGTTGATATATCCGTTTCCTCAGTTGATATATCCGTTTCCTCAGTTGATATATCTGCTTCCTCAGTTGCTATATCTGCTTCCTTAGTTGATATATCTGTTTCCTCAGTTAATATATCTGCTTCCTCAGTTGATATATCTGGTTCCTCAGTTGATATATCTGGTTCCCCAGTTGATATATCTGCTTCCTCAGTTAATATATCTGTTTCCTCAGTTGATATATCTGTTTCCTCAGTTGATATATCTGCTTTATTATATATCTGCTATTCCTCAGTTGATATATCTGCTATTACCTCAGCTGATATATCTGCTTATCAGTTAATATATCTGCTTATCAGTTAATATATCTGTTTTAGTTATAAAGTTATTACAACAGCTATTACAACAGCTATTACAACAGCTAGTATAACAGCTAGTATAACAGCTAGTATAACAGCTAGTATAACAGCTAGTATAACAGTTATTATAACAGTTATTACAACAGCTATTACAACAGCTAGTATAACAGCTAGTATAACAGTTATTATAACAGTTATTACACTATTCAGTTATATTAATACATATACTGTAAATTAGTAAGTAAATTCTCTCTCTTCCACGTCTCTGTTCAGATCCGCTTCCTGGTGGAGATTCTGTGGCCGGTGGTTCTGTTCATTGGTCTGGTGTGGTTGAGGAAAGCCAACCCCCTTTACAAACAACATGAATGTAAGACTCACGTATAACTATTTCTCTCTGTGCCGTGTATTAGTATCCTATAGAGTCTGGGGGACCTGAAAATGGTTTCTATCACAGAAATGACTGAAGCAAATGAAATGAAATCCTCTTGATAAGAGCTTTGAAGGTTGTTTTCAGTTTGAACCTGGTCCGACTGCTTCTCACGTTTCTTCAGTGATCAAGTAATTCATATATTTGTTATACTTGATCTTTCACTCCCTGTCATGTCTCTCCAGGTCACTTCCCCAACAAGGCCATGCCTTCCACAGGTATCATCCCATGGATCCAGGGTATCTTCTGTAACGCCAACAACCCCTGCTTCAAACACCCTACCAGGGCAGAAGGCCCTGGGGTCGTCTCCAACTACAACAACTGCATGTGAGACACCTTATAACCTCTTATAACCTCTTATAACCCCTTATAACCCACCGTATGTGAGCTCAACAACTATCCCTCCTCTCTTCCCCATGTTCCTTCTGAGTCTCTCATCCGTCTCTCCTCTCTCTCTTCCCCTCTCTCCACTCTCTCTTCCCCTCTCTCCTCTCTCTCTCTTCCCCTCTCTCCTCTCTCTCTTCTCCTCTCTCCTCTCTCTCTTCTCCTCTCTCCTCTCTCTCTTCCCCTCTCTCCTCTCTCTCTTCCCCTCTCTCCTCTCTCTCTTCGCCTCTCTCCTCTCTCTCTTCCCCTCTCTCCTCTCTCTCTTACCCTCTCTCCTCTCTCTCTTCCCCTCTCTCCTCTCTCTCTTCCCCTCTCTCCTCTCTCTCTTCCCCTCTCTCCTCTCTCTCTTCCCCTCACTCCTTTATCTCTTCCCCTCTCTCCTCTCTCTCTTACCCTCTCTCTTCTCTCTCCTCTCTCTCTTCTCCTCTCTCCTCTCTCTCTTACCCTCTCTCCTCTCTCTCTTCCCCTCTCTCCTCTCTCCTTTACCCTCTCTCCTCTCTCTCTTCCCTCTCTCCTCTCTCTCTTCCCTCTCCCCTCTCTCTTCCCCTCTCTCCTCTCTCTCTTACCCTCTCTCCTCTCTCTCTTCCCCTCTCTCCTCTCTCTCTGCCCCTCTCTCCTCTCTCTCTTCCCCCTCTCCTCTCTCTCTTCCCCTCTCTCCTCTCTCTCTTCCCTCTCTCCTCTCTCTCTTCCCCTCTCTCCTCTCTCTCTTACCCTCTCTCCTCTCTCTCTTCCCCTCTCTCCTCTCTCTCTTCCCCTCTCTCCTCTCTTCTCTTCCTTTCTCTCTTCCTCTCTCTCTTCTTACCCTCTCTCCTTTCTCTCTTCCCCTCTCTCCTCTCTCTCTTCCCCCTCTCTCCTCTCTCTCCCCTCTCTCTCTTCTCCTCTCTCCTCTCTCTCTTCCCTCTCTTCTCCTCTCTCTTCCCCTCTCTCCTCTCTCTTCCCCTCTCTCCTCTCTCTCTTCCCCTCTCTTCCCTCTCTCTCTTCCCCTCTCTCCTCTCTCTCTTCCCCTCTCTCTCTCTCTCTTCCCCTCTCTCCTCTCTCTCTTCCCCTCTCTCCTCTCTCTCTTCCCCTCTCTCCTCTCTCTCTCTCTCTTCCCCTCTCTCCATTCTCTTCCCTCTCTCTCCTCTTTCTTCCCCTCTCTCCTCTCTCTCTTCTCCTCTCTCCTCTCTCTCTCCCCCTCTCTCCTCTCTCTCTTCCCCTCTCGCCTCTCTCTCTTCTCCTCTCTCCTCTCTCTCTTCCCTCTCTCCTCTCTCTCTTCCCCTCTCTCCTCTCTCTCTTCCCCTCTCTCTCTCTCTCTCCCCTCTCCCCTCTACCCTCTCTCTCTCTCTCTCCTCTCTCCTCTCTCTCTTCCCCTCTCTCCTCTCTCTCTCCTCTCTCCTCTCTCTCTTCCCCTCACTCCTTTCTCTCTTCCCCTCTCTCCTCTCTCTCTTACCCTGTCTCCTCTCTCCTCTCTCTCTCCCCTCTCTCCTCTCTCTCTTCCCCTCTCTCCTCTCTCTCTTCCCCTCTCTCCTCTCTCTCTTCCCCTCTCTCCTCTCTCTCTTCCCCTGTCTCCTCTCTCTCCTCTCTCTTCCCCCTCTCCTCTCTCTCCTCTCTCCTCTCTCTCCTCTCTCTCTCCCCTCTCTCCCCTCTCTTCTCCTCTCTCCTCTCTCTCCCCTCTCTCTCTCTCTCTCTCCTTTCTCCTGTCTCTCCCCTCTCTCCTCTCTCTCTCTTCTCTCTCTCTCCCTTACCATCTCTCAGTCTCATCCCTCTCTCCCTCTCCCTCATCATCTCTCAGTCTCATCCCTCTCTCCCTCTCCCTCATCATCTCTCAGTCTCATCTCTCTCTCCCTCATCATCTCTCAGTCTCATCCCTCTCTCCCTCTCCCTCATCATCTCTCAGTCTCATCCCTCTCTCCCTGTCCATCTCTATCTCCTCCTTCTCTACTTCAACCTCTCAGATGTTCTCCTGGGTTCTCCATGGTTCTGTGCTGTAGACTCAGATGTTATGCTGGATTATCCATGGTTCTGTGCTGTAAACTCAGATGTTCTGCTGGGTTCTTCACGGTTCTATACTCAATTGTCTTGGTTGGTTCTATGTTCTGTGTTTTAGACTGGCGCGGTTCTGGGCTGACTCCAATGAGCTGTTGTTCGATGACCCAGAGTTCCAGCAGTTGGGTCGGCTGTGGGAGGACATGGCCGTCATGACCAACTTCATGGACACCATCTGTAACACACCAGAACAGATAGCCGGTACTGACAATCACCCTGCACCACCATGACACCAGGGATGTATTTATTAATGCTGTAGCAAACCGTAGAAAAACATTACAACAAATTGGGGCAAGTCCAGGTTAGTTACAACAAACAAGTCCAGGTTAGTCACAACAAACAAGTCCAGGTTAGTTACAACAAACAAGTCCAGGTTAGTTACAACAAACAAGTCCAGGTTAGTTACAACAAACAAGTCCAGGTTAGTTACAACAAACAAGTCCAGGTTAGTCCCTCCACATTTTGGCTGTTTGCTTCTGTTTGGTTCTGTTTGGTTCCTAGTAAATACACCCCCAATCCTCCTCTTCCTCTCCTGCAGTATCCACCTCCTCTTCCTCTCCTGCAGTATACACCTCCTCTTCCTCTCCTGCAGTATACACCTCCTCTTCCTCTCCTGCAGTATACACCTCCTCTTCGTTCTCCCTCAGTATCCATGTTTAATTCCTGTTCCAGGTCGAGGTCTGAAGATAGAGGATATCCTGAAGGATGATGAGATGTTGACAGCCTTCCTGCTGAGAGACGTTGGCCTGTCAGAGTCTGTGGTTCATCAGCTGGTCAACGCTCAAGTCCGTCCAGAACAGGTATATAGGAAGAACAGGTAGAACTAATAACTAGGGAGATAGTGCTCTGTTTCGCTGTTGTTTCAGTCCCTTGGACTGGCTAGAAGGAAACATGGAGATGTTGTTGTTTCAATCCCTGGGACTGGCTAGAAGGAAACATGGGGATGTTGTTGTTTCAGTCCCTTGGACTGGCTAGAAGGAAACATGGGGATGTTGTTGATTCAGTCCCTGGGACAGGCTAGAAGGAAACATGGGGATGTTGTTGTTTCAGTCCCTTGGACTGGCTAGAAGGAAACATGGGGATGTTGTTGTTTCAGTCCCTGGGACAGGCTAGAAGGAAACATGGGGATGTTGTTGTTTCAGTCCCTTGGACTGGCTAGAAGGAAACATGGGGATGTTGTTGTTTCAGTCCCTGGGACTGGCTAGAAGGAAACATGGGGATGTTGTTGTTTCAGTCCCTTGGACTGGCTAGAAGGAAACATGGGGATGTTGTTGTTTCAGTCCCTTGGACTGGCTAGAAGGAAACATGGGGATGTTGTTGTTTCAGTCCCTTGGACTGGCTAGAAGGAAACATGGGGATGTTGTTGTTTCAGTCCCTTGGACTGGCTAGAAGGAAACATGGGGATGTTGTTGTTTCAGTCCCTTGGACTGGCTAGAAGGAAACATGGGGATGTTGTTGTTTCAGTCCCTGGGACTGGCTAGAAGGAAACATGGGGATGTTGTTGTTTCAGTCCCTGGGACTGGCTAGAAGGAAACATGGGGATGTTGTTGTTTCAGTCCCTTGGACTGGCTAGAAGGAAACATGGGGATGTTGTTGTTTCAGTCCCTGGGACTGGCTAGAAGGAAACATGGGGATGTTGTTGTTTCAGTCCCTGGGACTGGCTAGAAGGAAACATGGGGATGTTGTTGTTTCAGTCCCTGGCTAGGGACTGGCTACTGGAAGGAAACATGGGGATGTTGTTGTTTCAGTCCCTTGGACTGGCTAGAAGGAAACATGGGGATGTTGTTGTTTCAGTCCCTTGGACTGGCTAGAAGGAAACATGGGGATGTTGTTGTTTCAGTCCCTGGGACTGGCTAGAAGGAAACATGGGGATGTTGTTGTTTCAGTCCCTGGGACTGGCTAGAAGGAAACATGGGATGTTGTTGTTTCAGTCCCTGGGACTGGCTAGAAGGAAACATGGGGATGTTGTTGTTTCAGTCCCTGGGACTGGCTAGGAAACATGGGGATGTTGTTGTTTCAGTCCCTGGGACTGGCTAGAAGGAAACATGGGGATGTTGTTGTTTCAGTCCCTGGGACTGGCTAGAAGGAAACATGGGGATGTTGTTGTTTCAGTCCCTGGGACTGGCTAGAAGGAAACATGGGGATGTTGTTGTTTCAGTCCCTGGGACTGGCTAGAAGGAAACATGGGGATGTTGTTGTTTCAGTCCCTGGGACTGGCTAGAAGGAAACATGGGGATGTTGTTGTTTCAGTCCCTGGGACTGGCTAGAAGGAAACATGGGGATGTTGTTGTTTCAGTCCCTTGGACTGGCTAGGGACTGTTTCAGCTGGGAGAAGGAAACATGGGGATGTTGTTGTTTCAGTCCCTGGGACTGGCTAGAAGGAAACATGGGGATGTTGTTGTTTCAGTCCCTTGGACTGGCTAGAAGGAAACATGGGGATGTTGTTGTTTCAGTCCCTGGGACTGGCTAGAAGGAAACATGGGGATGTTGTTGTTTCAGTCCCTGGGACTGGCTAGAAGGAAACATGGGGATGTTGTTGTTTCAGTCCCTTGGACTGGCTAGAAGGAAACATGGGGATGTTGTTGTTTCAGTCCCTTGGACTGGCTAGAAGGAAACATGGGGATGTTGTTGTTTCAGTCCCTTGGACTGGCTAGAAGGAAACATGGGGATGTTGTTGTTTCAGTCCCTTGGACTGGCTAGAAGGAAACATGGGGATGTTGTTGTTTCAGTCCCTTGGACTGGCTAGAAGGAAACATGGGGATGTTGTTGTTTCAGTCCCTTGGACTGGCTAGAAGGAAACATGGGGATGTTGTTGTTTCAGTCCCTTGGACTGGCTAGAAGGAAACATGGGGATGTTGTTGTTTCAGTCCCTGGGACTGGCTAGAAGGAAACATGGGGATGTTGTTGTTTCAGTCCCTGGGACTGGCTAGAAGGAAACATGGGGATGTTGTTGTTTCAGTCCCTGGGACTGGCTAGAAGGAAACATGGGGATGTTGTTGTTTCAGTCCCTGGGACTGGCTAGAAGGAAACATGGGGATGTTGTTGTTTCAGTCCCTGGGACTGGCTAGAAGGAAACATGGGGATGTTGTTGTTTCAGTCCCTGGGACTGGCTAGAAGGAAACATGGGGATGTTGTTGTTTCAGTCCCTTGGACTGGCTAGAAGGAAACATGGGGATGTTGTTGTTTCAGTCCCCTGGCTAGGGAAACTGGCTGGGACTGGCTAGAAGGAAACATGGGGATGTTGTTGTTTCAGTCCCTGGGACTGGCTAGAAGGAAACATGGGGATGTTGTTGTTTCAGTCCCTTGGACTGGCTAGAAGGAAACATGGGGA
>NC_056438.1:79823581-79828581 GCF_018296145.1 Oncorhynchus tshawytscha | reverse complement strand
TCTATCTCTTCTCCCCTCTCTCTCTCTCGTTTAGGGTCCAGACCTTCTCTAAATCTCTCTCTCTCCTTTAGTGTCCCGGCCTACTAGCTCATCTCCCCCTCTCTCTCTATCTCTTCTCCCCCCTCTCTCTATCTCTTCTCCCAGATCTCTCTCTCTCTCGTTTAGGGTCCCGACCTTCTCTATCTCTTCTGGCCTCTCTCTCCTTTAGTGTTTCTCTTTCTAAAATATTAATGTCCATTCTCTAATGTTTGCAGTTTCCACAAGTGGTCTTTAACTCAGTCCTGAGGCACCAGCAAAAATAGTATTTTCATTTATCAGACTTTAATTTATCTGCATTTCCAGCCCTTATATTTATCCTCACAATTAAGTGTTTTACTATTTTCCTTTCTGGACAACCGGGGCAAATAGAAAACAAAACAAATAGTATAAATAAACAAATAGTTTTTTACATGTAGAACGCCATAAACATTCACTTTTATGAGTTTTATTGACAAATGTCAATCCAAAAAAATAAGGTCTGGCAAAACTACATTCTGATGAAAATATATTTATAGTACAGAAATGGTTTGCTCAGTGGGAAATGATACAGACCTACTAGTAGCACCATGCTGATACAGACCTACTAGTAGCACCATGCTGATATAGACCTACTAGTAGCACCATGCTGATACAGATCTACTAGTAGCACCATGCTGATATAGATCTACTAGTAGCACCATGCTGATACAGATCTACTAGTAGCACCATGCTGATACAGATCTACTAGTAGCACCATGCTGATACAGATCTACTAGTAGCACCATGGCCATGCTGATACAGATCTACTAGTAGCACCATGCTGATACAGATCTACTAGTAGCACCATGCTGATACAGATCTACTAGTAGCACCATGCTGATACAGATCTACTAGTAGCACCATGCTGATACAGACCTACTAGTAGCACCATGCTGATACAGACCTACTAGTAGCACCATGCTGATACAGATCTACTAGTAGCACCATGCTGATACAGACCTACTAGTAGCACCATGCTGATACAGACCTACTAGTAGCACCATGCTGATACAGACCTACTAGTAGCACCATGCTGATACAGACCTACTAGTAGCACCATGCTGATACAGACCTACTAGTAGCACCATGCTGATACAGACCTACTAGTAGCACCATGCTGATACAGACCTACTAGTAGCACCATGCTGATACAGATCTACTTACCAAATGTTTTTGTTTTGCTATCCTACCACTTTACCTGTAGTACTTTACTTCCTCTAATCCTTCCTCCTCCGCCTCCTCGTCCTCGTCTTCGTCCTCATCCTCTTCCTCCTCTTCCGCCGCCTCCTCCTCAGCCACCTCCTCTTCTCTTTCTCCTCCACCTCCTCTTCCTCCTCTTTCTCCTCCTTCTCCTCTTTCTCCTCCTCCTCCACCTCCTCTTCCTCCTCCTCCTCTGCCTCCTCCTCCTCTTTCTCCTCCTCCTCCTCCCTCTTCCTCCTCCTCCACCTCCCTTTTTCCTCCTCCTCCACCTCCTCCTCCACCTCTTTCTCCTCCTTCCACCTCCTCTTTCTCCTCCTCCTCCACCTCCTCTTCCTCCTCCTCCTCTGCCTCCTCCTCCTCTCTCCTCCTCCTCCTCCCCCTCTTCCTCCTCCTCCTTCTCCTCTTTTTCCTCCTCCTCCACCTCCTCCTCCTCCTCCTCTTTCTCCTCCTCCTCCACCTCCTCCTCTTTCTCCTCCTCCTCCACCTCCTCTTTCTCCTCCTCCACCTCCTCTTTCTCCTCCTCCTCCTTCTCCTCTTTCCTCCTCCTCCTTCTCCTCTTTCTCCTCCTCCTCCTCCTCTTTCTCCTCCTCCTCCACCTCCTCCACCTCCTCCTCCTCCTCCTCCTCTTTCTCCTCCTCCTCCTTCTCCTCTTTCTCCTCCTCCTCCACCTCCTCTATTCTCCTCCTAATCTCCTCCTCTCCTCATTTCTCCTCCTCCTCCTCCTCTTTTCCTCCTCCTCCTTCTTTTTTGACACCCTCCTCCACGACCCCCCCTTAGGGGTTCCTCCTCCTCCTTCTCCTCTTCTCCTCCTCCTCCTCCTCCTCCTCTTTCTCCTCCTCCACTTCCTCTTCTCCTCCTCCCCTTCTCTCTTTCTCCTCCTCCACCCCCTCTTCCTCCTCCTCCACCTCCTCTTCCTCCTCCTCCTCTGTCCTTCTCCTCCTCCTCCTTCTCCTCTTTCTCTCCTCCTCCTCCACCTCCTCCTCCTCATTTGTATATTGTCCCATAAAATAATCTGTACTCCTCATTTGTTGTCACAAAACAAAAACAAAAAAGTTAATGTTTTATTTTTGGTGACACCACTGCAGCTCTCCCACGACCCCCCCACTAGGGGTTACAACCCCTACTCTGAATACCACTGCTCTAAGGCCTCTTGTCCTCCTCCTCTATTTCTCATACTTCTCTTACTGTCCTCCCTGTCTTTTATACCCCTTCTACCCCCCCTCTGTCAGGGTTCAGTCCAGGGTATAGTCTCCTCTCTCTCTCTGTCAGGGTTCAGTCCAGGGTAGAGTCTCCTCTCTCTGTCAGAGTTCAGTCCAGGGTAGAGTCTCCTCTCTCTGTCAGAGTTCAGTCCAGGGTAGAGTCTCCTCTCTCTGTCAGGGTTCAGTCCAGGGTATAGTCTCCTCTCTCTGTCAGGGTTCAGTCCAGGGTATAGTCTCCTCTCTCGGTCAGGGTTCAGTCCAGGGTAGAGTCTCCTCTCTCTGTCAGGGTTCAGTCCAGGGTAGAGTCTCCTCTCCCTGTCAGAGTTCAGTCCAGGGTATAGTCTCCTCTCTCTGTCAGAGTTCAGTCCAGGGTATAGAGTCTCCTCTCTCTGTCAGAGTTCAGTCCAGGGTATAGTCTCCTCTCTCTGTCAGAGTTCAGTCCAGGGTATAGTCTCCTCTCTCTGTCAGAGTTCAGTCCAGGGTATAGTCTCCTCTCTCTCTCTGTCAGAGTTCAGTCCAGGGTATAGTCTCCTCTCTCTGTCAGGGTTCAGTCCAGGGTATAGACTCCTCTCTCTGTGAGGGTTCAGTCCAGGGTATAGTCTCCTCTCTCTCTCTGTCAGAGTTCAGTTCAGGGTATAGTCTCCTCTCTCTGTCAGAGTTCAGTCCTGGGTATAGTCTCCTCTCTCTCTCTGTCAGAGTTCAGTTCAGGGTATAGTCTCTCCTCTCTCTCTGTCAGAGTTCAGTTCAGGGTATAGTCTCTCCTCTCTCTCTGTCAGAGTTCAGTTCAGGGTATAGTCTCTCCTCTCTCTCTGTCAGAGTTCAGTTCAGGGTATAGTCTCCTCTCTCTCTCTGTCAGAGTTCAGTTCAGGGTCTAGTCTCCTCTCTCTGTCAGGGTTCAGTCCAGGGTATAGACTCCTCTCTCTGTGAGGGTTCAGTCCAGGGTATAGTCTCCTCTCTCTCTCTGTCAGAGTTCAGTTCAGGGTATAGGTCATAGTTCAGTCCTGGGTATAGTCTCTCTCTCTGTCAGAGTTCAGTTCAGGGTATAGTCTCTCCTCTCTCTCTGTCAGAGTTCAGTTCAGGGTATAGTCTCTCCTCTCTCTCTGTCAGAGTTCAGTTCAGGGCATAGTCTCTCCTCTCTCTCTGTCAGAGTTCAGTTCAGGGTATAGTCTCCTCTCTCTCTCTGTCAGAGTTCAGTTCAGGGTATAGTCTCTCCTCTCTCTCTCTGTCAGAGTTCAGTTCAGGGTATAGTCTCCTCTCTCTCTCTGTCAGAGTTCAGTTCAGGGTATAGTCTCCTCTCTCTCTCTGTCAGAGTTCAGTTCAGGGTATAGTCTCCTCTCTCTCTCTGTCAGAGTTCAGTTCAGGGTAGAGTCTCCAGAAGGCTGGTGACTGGCTCATCCAGGTTGGCATGGCGATAGAGCGATAGCCTCTTGGCCTATTTCCCTAATAGGATTAGTTAATGAGTTAGGCAATGCCCCCTCCCTCAGCACCTAGAGACAGGGTAGAGACAGGGTCATGTGTCACCTATAGGGAGAGGAGAGACATTAGAAGATCTACTTTTATTTGATTGTTAGTTCTGCAATATGTTTTCTTTCTGGTTGTGGTTGTTGAAGTTCACACTGAGACTGGTTTTCCATCCCTAAAATGGCCTTAGCTACACGGTCAGCCTAAGAATTTTCTTCACAGAAAAACAATAACCTGTAATTAGCATCAATGACTGTAATTTCCTCAATATTGAAGAGATAGTTTGAGATTTTGCCAATGAAGCAATTTATCTACTTCCCCAGAGTCGGGTGAAAAGGAACAGCATGCTAACTGTTCCTGTAGAGGTACAGGCATTGCGCTAATGCTAGTTAGCATTTGCTTGTGAAACTACCTCTAATTCTTTCATACTGGACTCAGACACATACAAGTGGTGCTATTCTATTACATATATATATATATATATATTCCTAAAAACATACTTGTTCACCCAGCAAAGCTGCCATCAAGGCAAAGGGTGGCTACTTTGAAGAGTCTAAATTATAAAATATATTTTGTGTTGTTTGATACTTGTTTGGTTACTACATGATTCCATATGTGTTATTTCATAGTTTTCATGTCTTCACTATTATTCTACAATGTAGAAAATAGTAAAAATGAAGTAGGTGTTCTGGAACTTTGGACTGGTAGTGTATATTAGTACACACGTAACAACGTAGTCAGTTCATGTTTATCTTGACTAAATATCGACACTCTCTCATTTCCCCCCAATACAAAAACTCCTCACTTGCTTAGTAATAAGGATGTGTTTTAACATGGACAGATTTTGGACAGAGTAAACCCTCTCGCTTCACCTCTTCCTCTCTTTAACTAGTTTGTTCTCTCAACCCTCCCTCCCTCCCTCCCTCCCTCCCTCCCTCCCTCCCTCCCTCCCTCCCTCCTCCCTCCCTCCCTCCCTCCCTCCCTCCCTCCCTCCCTCCCTTCGTTCATTGAAATGGAAGTGTAAGGAATGTCATAGGAAGCTAAGTAAGATGTTTGTGTTGGCGTTCTCTGTTTCCGTAGTGA
>NC_056438.1:79813581-79821081 GCF_018296145.1 Oncorhynchus tshawytscha | reverse complement strand
TGGCAGTATCCTACTATCCAAGGTGTGTTTATAGTAAAGACAGGCATTGGGGTTTTGTACAGGGTGGCAGCATCCTACTATCCAAGGTGTGTTTATAGTAAAGACACTCATGGTGTTTTGTACAGGGTGGCAGTATCCTACTATCCAAGGTGTGTTTATAGTAAAGACAGGCATTGGGGTTTTGTACGGGGGGCAGTATCCTACTATCCAAGGTGTGTTTATAGTAAAGACACTCATGGTGTTTTGTACAGGGTGGCAGTATCCTACTATCCAAGGTGTGTTTATAGTAAAGACACTCATGGTGTTTTGTACGGGGGGGCAGTATCCTACTATCCAAGGTGTGTTTATAGTAAAGACACTCATGGTGTTTTGTACGGGGGGGCAGTATCCTACATAAAGTGTTTATGATGAATGCATTGGTCAGATGTATGTTTAACAATTCCTGGGTGTTGTTCATTGTGTGCGTGTATGTGTGACGTTCACATACAGTTGAAGTCGGAAGTTTACATACACCTTAGCCAAATACATTAGGTAAAGCCCCGCCTTATCTCAGCTCACAGGTCACCATAGCACCACCCACCCGTAGCACGCACTCCAGCAGGTATATTTCACTGGTCACCCCAAAAGCCAATTCCTCCTTTGGCCGCCTTTCCTTCCAGTTCTCTGCTGCCAATGACTGGAACGAATTGCAAAAATCACTGAAGCTGGAGACTCACATCTCCCTCTCTAACTTTAAGCACCAGCTGTCAGAGCAGCTCACAGATCACTGTACCTGTACATAGCCCATCTGTAAATAACCCATCCAACTACCTCATCCCCATATTGTTATTTATTTATGTATTTTTTCTCTTTTGCACCCCAGTATCTCTACTTGCACATTCATCTTCTGCACATCTATCACTCCAGTGTTTAATTGCTAAATTTGAATTACTTCGCCACTACGGCCTATTTATTGCCTTTACCTCCCTAATCTTCCTCATTTTGCACATATATTTTTCGAATGTGTTATTGACTGTATGTTTGTTTATTCCATGAGTAACTCTGTGTTGTTTTTTGTGTCGCACTGCTTTAGTTTATCTTGGCCAGGTCACAGTTGTAATTGAGAACTTGTTCTCAACTGGCCTACCTGGTTAAATAAAGGTGAAATAAAAATAAACGTTTTTCACAATTCCTGACATTAAATCCGAGTAAAGATTCCCTATCTTTGATCAGTTAGGGGGGCACGTCTGTGAGAGACGGAATTCTTACTGGTTGGTAGGTGATCAAATACTTATGTCATGCAATAAAATGAAAATTAATTACTTAAAAATCATACAATGTGATTTTCTGGATTTTTGTTTAAGATTTCCGTCTCTCACAGTTGAAGTGTACCTATGCTAAAAAATTACAGACCTCTACATGCTTTGTAAGTAGGAAAACCTGCAAAATCGGCAGTGTATCAAATACTTGTTCTCCCCACTGTATATTTTTGTTTCATCAGACCAGAGGACATTTCTCCATAAAGTATTATCTTTGTCCCCATGTGCAGTTGCAAACCGTAGTCTGGCTTTTTTATGGTGGTTTTGGAGCAGTGGCTTCTTCCTTGCTGAGTGGCCTTTCAGGTTATGTCAATATGGGGCTCGTTTTACTGTGGATATAGATACTTTTGTACCTGTTTCCTCCAGCATCTTCACAAGGTGCTTTGCTGTTGTTCTGGGATTGATTTGCACTTTTCACACCAAAGTACGTTCATTTCTAGGAGACAGAACGTGTCTCCTTCCTGAGCGGTATGACGGCTTCGTGGTCCCATGGTGTTTATACAGTGCCTTGCGAAAGTATTCGGCCCCCTTGAACTTTGCTACCTTTTGCCACATTTCAGGCTTCAAACATAAAGATATAAAACTGTATTTTTTTGTGAAGAATCAACAACAAGTGGGACACAATCATGAAGTGGAACAACATTTATTGGATATTTCAAACTTTTTTAACAAATCAAAAACTGAAAAATTGGGCGTGCAAAATTATTCAGCCCCTTTACTTTCAGTGCAGCAAACTCTCTCCAGAAGTTCAGTGAGGATCTCTGAATGATCCAATGTTGACCTAAATGACTAATGATGATAAATACAATCCACCTGTGTGTAATCAAGTCTCCGTATAAATGCACCTGCACTGTGATACTCTCAGAGGTCCGTTAAAAGCGCAGAGAGCATCATGAAGAACAAGGAACACACCAGGCAGGTCCGAGATACTGCTGTGAAGAAGTTTAAAGCCGGATTTGGATACAAAAAGATTTCCCAAGCTTTAAACATCCCAAGGAGCACTGTGCAAGCGATAATATTGAAATGGAAGGAGTATCAGACCACTGCAAATCTACCAAGACCTGGCCGTCCCTCTAAACTTTCAGCTCATACAAGGAGAAGACTGATCAGAGATGCAGCCAAGAGGCCCATGATCACTCTGGATGAACTGCAGAGATCTACAGCTGAGGTGGGAGACTCTGTCCATAGGACAACAATCAGTCGTATATTGCACAAATCTGGCCTTTATGGAAGAGTGGCAAGAAGAAAGCCATTTCTTAAAGATATCCATAAAAAGTGTTGTTTAAAGTTTGCCACAAGCCACCTGGGAGACACACCAAACATGTGGAAGAAAGTGCTCTGGTCAGATGAAACCAAAATTGAACTTTTTGGCAACAATGCAAAACGTTATGTTTGGTGTAAAAGCAACACAGCTCATCACACTGAACACACCATCCCCACTGTCAAACATGGTGGTGGCAGCATCATGGTTTGGGCCTGCTTTTCTTCAGCAGGGACAGGGAAGATGGTTAAAATTGATGGGAAGATGGATGGAGCCAAATACAGGACCATTCTGGAAGAAAACCTGATGGAGTCTGCAAAAGACCTGAGACTGGGACGGAGATTTGTCTTCCAACAAGACAATGATCCAAAACATAAAACAAAATCTACAATGGAATGGTTCAAAAATAAACATATCCTAAACATATCCAGGTGTTAGAATGGCCAAGTCAAAGTCCAGACCTGAATCCAATCGAGAATCTGAAAGAACTGAAAACTGCTGTTCACAAATGCTCTCCATCCAACCTCACTGAGCTCGAGCTGTTTTGCAACGAGGAATGGGAAAAAATGTCAGTCTCTCAATGTGAAAAACTGATAGAGACATACCCCAAGCAACTTACAGCTGTAATCGCAGCAAAAGGTGGCGCTACAAAGTATTAACTTTGAGGGGGCTGAATAATTTTGCACGCCCAATTTTTCAGTTTTTGATTTGTTAAAAAAGTTTGAAATATCCAATAAATGTCGTTCCACTTCATGATTGTGTCCCACTTGTTGTTGATTCTTCACAAAAAAATACAGTTTTATATCTTTATGTTTTAAGCCTGAAATGTGGCAAAAGGTCGCAAAGTTCAAGGGGGCCGAATACTTTCGCAAGGCACTGTACTTGTGTACTATTGTTTGTACAGATGAACGTTGTACCTTCAGGCATTTGGAAATTTCTCCCAAGGATGAACCAGACTTGTGGTCTACAATTTTTTTTCTGAGGTCTTGGCTGATTTCTTTTGATTTTCCTATGATGTCAAGCAAAAAGGCACTGAGTTTGAGGGTAGGCCTTGAAATACATCCACAGGTACACCTCCAATTGACCGAAATGATGTCAATTAGCAGAAGTTTCTAAAGCCATGACTTCTGACCCACTGGAATTGTGATACAGTGAATTATAAGTGAAATAACCTGTCTGTAAACAATTGTTGGAAAAAGGACTTGTGTCATGCATAACGTAGATGTCCTAACCGACTTGCCAAAACCATAGTTTGTTAACAAAAAATGTGTGGAGTGGTTGAAAAACTAGTTTTAATGACTCCAACCTAAGTGTATGTAAACTTCCGACTTCAACTGTATGCGTATAAGTGTGTGCGTTTGTGTGTGCGGTTAGTCTCGCACGCGTGTGTGTGAGATGAGGGGAATGTGCTTTATGAATGAGTCATCAGAACTAAGCCAGAGATGCTCTGAGAACCCCTCCCCCTCGCCTCCTTATTCAGGAAGGGAGACATAGTGCAATACACACTGGTGCACTCCTGAACAACGTCAGGTATATGGCCCACCCAACACCTATCCTCGTTATCAATAGTAATAGAAATGGCCCACCCAACACATATCCTCGTTATCAATAGTAAGAGACATGGCCCACCCAACACCTATCCTTGTTATCAATAGTAAGAGAAATGGCCCACCCAACACCTATCCTCGTTATCAATAGTAAGAGAAATGGCCCACCAAACACCTATCCTCGTTATCAATAGTAAGAAAAATGGCCCACCCAACACATATCCTCGTTATCAATAGTAAGAGAAATGGCCCACCCAACACCTATCCTCGTTATCAATAGTAAGAGAAATGGCCCACCCAACACCTATCCTCGTTATCAATAGTAAGAGAAATGGCCCACCCAACACCTATCCTCGTTATCAATAGTAAGAGAAATGGCCCACCAAACACCTATCCTTGTTATCAATAGTAAGAGAAATGGCCCACCCAACACATATCCTCGTTATCAATAGTAAGAGAAATGGCCCACCCAACACCTATCCTCGTTATCAATAGTAAGAGAAATGGCCCACCCAACACCTATCCTCGTTATCAATAGTAAGAGAAATGGCCCACCCAACACCTATCCTCGTTATCAATAGTAAGAGAAATGGCCCACCCAACACCTATCCTTGTTATCAATAGTAAGAGAAATGGCCCACCCAACACCTATCCTCGTTCTCAATAGTAAGAGAAATGGCCCACCCAACACCTATCCTCGTTATCAATAGTAAGAGAAATGGCCCATCCAACACCTATCCTCGTTATCAATAGTAAGAGAAATGGCCCACCCAACACCTATCCTCGTTATCAATAGTAAGAGAAATGGCCCACCCAACACATATCCTCGTTATCAATAGTAAGAGAAACCTTCTAACCTTTTTCTTCCTCTCTTCCGTTTTCCTCCCTCTTTCTCTCTACCTCCAGCTCTTTGAGAGAAACAGCACCAAGGACCTTCTGAAGATAGTCTATCCGTTGTTCCGGGCTGGTGGTCCCAGCTCCTTTAGCCAGCTGATGAGCATTGTGTCTGCCCTGTTCTGTGGGTACCCAGACGGAGAGGGATCCAGGGTCCTCTCCTTCAACTGGTACGAAGACAACAACTACAAGGTGTTCCTGGGGGTGAATGGATCCAAGAACCACGACTATGTCTACGACATGACAACCAGTAAGTAGAGTCGTGACTAGGGCTCAGATCCGGGTCAAATACTTTAAAATATTTGAGATGTGCTCAGAGTTTACACTTTAGGAACTATTCCATTGCTTCCCTTGTCACAGGCTTACTAGACATGCCTCTCCCCCCCTCTTCTTCTCTCAGCTCCGTTCTGTAACGACCTGATGCAGACTCTGGAGTCTAACCCGGTCACTAAGATCGTCTGGAGTTCAGTCAAGCCTCTCTTCATGGGGAAGATCCTCTACGCTCCAGACTCCCCAGCCATCAGACTGATACTAAAGAGTGTAAGACAACACACACCCTCCTCTCCTCCTCTGTGACTCTTGTTAACCCGAACATATGTGCACAAACACGCAAACACCCTGCTGAGGAATTGTGTTTGTTACAGGGGGTTCCAACGCTCAATTGTGTTTGTTACAGGGGGTTCCAACCCTCAATTGTGTTTGTTACAGGGGGTTCCAACCCTCAATTGTGTTTGTTACAGGGGGTTCCAACCCTCAATTGTGTTTGTTACAGGGGGTTCCAACCCTCAATTGTGTTTGTTACAGGGGTTCCAACCCTCAATTGTGTTTGTTACAGGGGTTCCAACCCTCAATTGTGTTTGTTACAGGGGTTCCAACGCTCAATTGTGTTTGTTACAGGGGTTCCAACACTCAATTGTGTTTGTTACAGGGGTTCCAATACTCAATTGTGTTTGTTACAGGGGTTCCAACACTCAATTGTGTTTGTTACAGGGGTTCCAACGCTCAATTGTGTTTGTTACAGGGGTTCCAATACTCAATTGTGTTTGTTACAGGGGGTTCCAACCCTCAATTGTGTTTGTTACAGGGGGTTCCAACGCTCAATTGTGTTTGTTACAGGGGGTTCCAATACTCAATTATGTTTGTTACAGGGGGTTCTGTCGTGTCTTTACTATCATTAATTGAAGACTGATAATTTTTAACAAAGATTCTCAGTAATTAGTTATTACGCGATTAGACTGATTAATCATGTAACCGTAATACTAGGAAGTCGGGGCACCAAGGAAAAATATTCAGATTACAAAGTTATCCTTTCCTAAAATAACTTTTCAGATATTTTATCTGATCAATTAGTCTTCGAATTAATGAATTATTTACTTTACCTCACGTTAGTCTCATTCCAGACGTCGTAAATGCACGAACCTAGTCTTCACTATGAGTCATCTATACATCAATTGTCTTAAAGCATTTATTTATTACTAACTAAGTAATTCACAGAAATGCATAAACAAACAAACAAGGTAAATATGGTTACATGAAATGATAGACGAATGTGCCCCTAGTGGGCTAAACCGGCATGGCGGCTTGTTAGACAAAAGGGGAAGTGGGGGTCGACAGAGTGATAATTATAACAATTGAAATGCTAATCCCTTGCACATGAACACTCACTCATTCGGGAACAATTGCAATTAATATATATATTTACGCTCAGTGTGTCGTCTTGATCGCTGGTGAAAAGTTTATTTATTTTGTAGAATTGTCCATCTCTCTCCCTCTCTCTCTGTCGTGGTTATAGTGGCGAGTTCAGAGTGACATTCATTCGTTTCGTTATAGAATGGATGTTTTGGCGGTTGTCGTTCTTCACGTTCAATGACACCGAATTCCTAGCTGCAGACTAGTAATTAATATCAAAGACTTGTTCTTATTCTGTATCGATAGTCTAAGAGTTTAACCACGTGGTATGGCGAAAAGATTCAGCAATGGTCTACAACCTTTTAGCCATCTCGTAATTGAGGTAAGCTCGATCTGCTGATCGAAAACCCGAGTGGGGGTTTTATTCGGAAGGGCTGAAAAAGGGCTGTCCCAGGAGGTCTGACCCTAACTGGGCTCAGGGGCGGTCCTCTGATTTAGTTCAAATCAAAAGGGAATTGTATTTTTCTCCATTAAACAGTCCAAAATCCACTCACTCATTCATCTTATACAACAATTAGATGTAGACCTCATATCTGAGGCTATTATATAAACAGCGTTATGGTAATATGGCCACACCGTCTCCCATGAGCTTCCCCAAGTTGTGACAGGGGGACAGAACGGACCAGTTCGTAGCTGGATTCTTCACCGATCTTGTATACTTTCTCCGGAACATGACATTTTTTCGTACCTTAAGTTCTGTGAGGTGGAAGGATGTCCTTCGTTCTCCATGAAAATCTACTCTCTCTATACTGTGTGTCCATGAGGAGAACCTCAGGAATTTACGACATCTCTCTGACCACAGCAACCTAGT